>NW_019525244.1:552020-554195 GCF_002814215.2 Seriola lalandi dorsalis | reverse complement strand
ACAGTCGAATAGTTGTGATGTCCATCCATCCATCCATCCATTATCCATCCCTATAGGGTAACAGGGGACTGAAGCCAATCCCAGCTGACAATGGGCGAGGGTGGGGTACACCTTGGACAAGTTGCCAGTCCATCACAGTGTAGTTGTGACGTCTCATCATAAATAGGAGGCCACTTCCATGTCTTGCTACAATAGTTTTCACATCTGTGAACCAAAGGATAATGCATGCACTTCTGACCATGAATGAGAGCAGAGTGGCGCAGCGGAAGCGTGCTGGGCCCATAACCCAGAGGTCGATGGATCGAAACCATCCTCTGCTAATCTCTGTCCCACCTAGAAATCTCCAGAACACTGAGTAAGAAATCTCATCACAACATGTGGTGCTCTAAGTCTTCTGAGCACATGCTTAAGCATCAATTAATGTTTGTTGCTTGCAGGATGGTTTACTGACCTTCACATGTTAAAGCTGATGGTGTGTAGAGTTCCAGTGCGACACATCCTGTTTGTACAAATCCGCTGCAGTGGTGAGTTTCTTCTCCATGTTCACAGTTTCTGGGTAAAAAGTAGAGCGCTACAGTGCTTCACAATAAATAAGATTCTTCTTCCTGTGGGCCACTTCAAATTGATTGAAGTTGACCCACATTAACTGTACTTCCCGCAAAATGCATCGTCACATTGGAGGAATTCCTTTTGGTGCTATCCACCCGTTGCTACCCTCCAGCGAGTAGTAAACGCACTTCCCACTCCAGGATATGGTAGTGTGGCCGAGCGGTCTAAGGCGCTGGATTAAGGTTCCAGTCTCTCAGGAGGCGTGGGTTCAAATCCCACCACTGCCAATTGGCTATCTTTACCCATAGTAATGTTGCAAGAGCTTAGAATACTCCCTTTAGCAGTAACAGATCCTACATTGTAACGATTACTGACTGTAATGTGTTGAAAACTGAAAAAGTAGGAAATGCAAATAAATGACGTTCCTCAAGCCTCTAGATAGACCCGTTGGGTGCATTTGCACATCACAATACGTGGTGCTCTAAGTCTTCTGAGCACATGCTTAAGCATCAATTAATGTTTGTTACTTGCAGGATGGTTTACTGACCTTCACGTGTTGAAAGCTGATGGTGTGTAGAGTTCCAGTGGGACACATCCTGTTTGTACAAATCCAGTAAGGTCACCGCTGCATTGGTGAGTTTCTTCTCCATGTTCACAGTTTCTGGGTACAGTGCTTCACGAGAAATAAGATTCTTCTTCCTGTGGGCCAATTTCTTAGAAAAAACGTACCTTCCTGCTCCAACATTTCTGTGCCGTGATTGGTCAAATGTTGGAAATGTTGGAACTCTGGGAAGAATCCACGACGCCGATTGGCTGACGAACGTTGGAGCCTGGGGACGTGATTGGCTCTCGCATCCAACATTTCTCCAACATTTCCGCGACCAATCCTTCGGCAGCTGGGATTAAGGCTCCAGTCTCTAGGGAGGCGTGGGTTCAAATCCCACCACTTCAAATTGGCTATATTTACCCATAGTAATGTTGCAAGACTTTAGAATACACTTCTTTTAGCCCTAACATATCCTACCTTGTTACTATTACTGACTGTAACATGTTGAAAACTGAAAAACTAGGAAATGCATATACATGATATTCCTCAAGCCTTTAGATAGACCCCATGGGTGCATTTGATTGAACTCACCCATAACAGCGGAGCTATAACATATCCTACATCAACTGTGCAACATTTGTTTAGGTTGTCACTCCTTTGAATGAAACAGTCGAATAGTTGTGATGTCCATCCATCCATCCATCCATCCATTATCCATCCCTATAGGGTAACAGGGGACTGAAGCCAATCCCAGCTGACAATGGGCGAGGGTGGGGTACACCTTGGACAAGTTGCCAGTCCATCACAGTGTAGTTGAGACGTCTCATCATAAACAAGAGGCCACTTCCATGTCTTGCTACAATAGTTTTCACATCTGTGAACCAAACGATAATGCATGCACTTCTGACCACAAATGAGAGCAGAGTGGCGCAGCGGAAGCGTGCTGGGCCCATAACCCAGAGGTCGATGGATCGAAACCATCCTCTGCTAATCTCTGTCCCACCTAGAAATACCTAGAAATCTCAACAGAGTGAAACATCACAACATGTGGTGCTCTAAGTCTTCTGAGCACATGCTTA
>NW_019525244.1:551389-551970 GCF_002814215.2 Seriola lalandi dorsalis | reverse complement strand
TATGTTTTGAATAAATAATCACCATCTTTTAAATGCATCCATGTGTGTACCATGAGGAGATAAGACTCCCCCCCATACTGCACACACAGTAACGCGTATGCCATTAGGTCGTAGCGGCCTTTACATGTCTAGAATCCTCCCTGGAGTCAAAACATTAGAAAGTGAAACACACACACAGGCTCAGCTGACCCATACATGCACACATGGTGTGTGTGTGTGTGCGATATTTCGGTGCTGTGTGGGTCATTCAGCTGTGAGGATGTATCTTTACTTATGACCCTAACATGTTAAATGGGAGTACTCTAAACTTCCCTCCATTATAGATGGCTGTGGTGAAATATGGATGACTCCGGCTTCCCCGGTGTAGCACATGAACCAGCAGATGTTAAGAGGTTGAACCACTGTACTCGAGCAGAAATTGCTTCATTCTTGTCTTCAGCGATGTATGATGCATGTGTTTGTGCAGACCCAGTGACATACAAGGTTGGATGGTGGGTCCAGGTGGGCGGGGCTTGGGGCATGGCATACAAGATAACATACAAGATGTACGTTATGTAAATGTTACATATTCATGAGCCGCT
>NW_019525244.1:550004-551339 GCF_002814215.2 Seriola lalandi dorsalis | reverse complement strand
AGCGCTACAGTGCTTCACAATAAATAAGATTCTTCTTCCTGTGGGCCACTTCAAATTGATTGAAGTTGACCCACATTAACTGTACTTCCCGCAAAATGCATCGTCACATTGGAGGAATTCCTTTTGGTGCTATCCACCCGTTGCTACCCTCGAGCGGTTAGTAAACGCACTTCCCACTCCAGGATATGGTAGTGTGGCCGAGCGGTCTAAGGCGCTGGATTAAGGTTCCAGTATCTCAGGAGGCGTGGGTTCAAATCCCACCACTGCCAATTGGCTATCTTTACCCATGGTAATGTTGCAAGAGCTTAGAATACACTTCTTTTAGCCATAACATATCCTACCTTGTTACTATTACTGACTGTAACATGTTGAAAACTGAAAAACTAGGAAATGCATATACATGATATTCCTCAAGCCTTTAGATAGACCCCATGGGTGCATTTGATTGAACTCACCCATAACAGCGGAGCTATAACATATCCTACATCAACTGTGCAACATTTGTTTAGGTTGTCACTCCTTTGAATGAGACAGTCGAATAGTTGTGATGTCCATCCATCCATCCATCCATTATCCATCCCTATAGGGTAACAGGGGACTGAAGCCAATCCCAGCTGACAATGGGCGAGGGTGGGGTACACCTTGGACAAGTTGCCAGTCCATCACAGTGTAGTTGTGACGTCTCATCATAAATAGGAGGCCGAGTGAAACATCACAACACTGCTAATCTCTGTCCCACCTAGAAATCTCAACAGAGGGAAACATCACAACATGTGGTGCTCTAAGTCTTCTGAGCACATGCTTAAGCATCAATTAATGTTTGTTATTTCCAGGATGGTTTACTGACCTTCACATGTTAAAGCTGATGGTGTGTAAAGTTCCAGTGGGACACATCCTGTTTGTACAAATCCAGTAAGGTCACCGCTGCATTGGTGAGTTTCTTCTCCATGTTCACAGTTTCTGGGTACAGTGCTTCACGAGAAATAAGATTCTTCTTCCTGTGGGCCAATTTCTTAGAAAAAACGTACCTTTCTGCTCCAACATTTCTGTGCCGTGATTTGTCAAATGTTGGAAATGTTGGAACTCCGGGAAGAATCCAAGACGCCGATTGGCTGACGAATTTTGGAGCCTGGGGACGTGATTGGCTCTCGCGTCCATGGGTGCATTTGATTGAACTCACCCATAACAGCGGAGCTATAACATATCCTACATCAACTGTGCAACATTTGTTTAGATTGTCACTCCTTTGAATGAGACAGTCAAATAGTTGTGATGTCCATCCATCCATCCATCCATTATCCATCCCTATAGGGTAACAGGGGACTGAAGCCAATC
>NW_019525244.1:549587-549984 GCF_002814215.2 Seriola lalandi dorsalis | reverse complement strand
AGATTCTTCTTCCTGTGGGCCAATTTCTTAGAAAAAACGTACCTTTCTGCTCCAACATTTCTGTGCCGTGATTTGTCAAATGTTGGAAATGTTGGAACTCCGGGAAGAATCCAAGACGCCGATTGGCTGACGAATTTTGGAGCCTGGGGACGTGATTGGCTCTCGCGTCCAATATTTCTCCAACATTTCCGCGACCAATCCTTCGGCAGCTGGGATTAAGGCTCCAGTCTCTCAGGAGGCGTGGGTTCAAATCCCACCACTGCAAATTGGCTATATTTACCCATAGTAATGTTGCAAGACTTTAGAATACACTTCTTTTAGCCCTAACATATCCTACCTTGTTACTATTACTGACTGTAACATGTTGAAAACTGAAAAACTAGGAAATGCATATACA
>NW_019525244.1:548038-549537 GCF_002814215.2 Seriola lalandi dorsalis | reverse complement strand
ACAAGTTGCCAGTCCATCACAGTGTAGTTGTGACGTCTCATCATAAATAGGAGGCCACTTCCATGTCTTGCTACAATAGTTTTCACATCTGTGAACCAAACGATAATGCATGCACTTCTGACCACAAACGAGAGCAGAGTGGCGCAGCGGAAGCGTGCTGGGCCCATAACCCAGAGGTCGATGGATCGAAACCATCCTCTGCTAATCTCTGTCCCACCTAAAAAATCTCAACAGAGTGAAACATCATAACACGTGTTGCTCTAAGTCTTCTGAGCACATGCTTAAGCATCAATTAATGTTTGTTACTTGCAGGATGGTTTACTGATCTTCACGTGTAAAAGCTGATGGTGTGTAGAGTTCCTGTTTGTACAAATCCAGTAAGGTCACCGCTGCATTGGTGAGTTTCTTCTCCATGTTCACAGTTTCTGGGTAAAAAGTAGAGCGCTACAGTGCTTCACAATAAATAAGATTCTTCTTCCTGTGGGCCACTTCAAATTGATTGAAGTTGACCCACATTAACTGTACTTCCCGCAAAATGCATCTTCACATTGGAGGAATTCCTTTTGGTGCTATCCACCCGTTGCTACCCTCCAGCGCGTAGTAAACACACTTCCCACTCCAGGATATGGTAGTGTGGCCGAGCGGTCTAAGGCGCTGGATTAAGGCTCCAGTCTCTCAGGAGGCGTGGGTTCAAATCCCACCACTGCCAATTGGCTATCTTTACCCATAGTAATGTTGCAAGAGCTTAGAATACTCCCTTTAGCAGTAACAGATCCTACATTGTAACGATTACTGACTGTAACGTGTTGAAAACTGAAAAAGTAGGAAATGCAAATAAATGACGTTCCTCAAGCCTTTAGATAGACCCGTTGGGTGCATTTGCACATCACTATACGTGGTGCTCTAAGTCTTCTGAGCACATGCTTAAGCATCAATTAATGTTTGTTACTTGCAGGATGGTTTACTGACCTTCACATGTTAAAGCTGATGGTGTGTAAAGTTCCAGTGCGACACATCCTGTTTGTACAAATCCAGTAAGGTCACCGCTGCAGTGGTGAGTTTCTTCTCCATGTTCACAGTTTCTGGGTACAGTGCTTCACGAGAAATAAGATTCTTCTTCCTGTGGGCCAATTTCTTAGAAAAAACGTACCTTTCTGCTCCAACATTTCTTTGCCGTGATTGGTCAAATGTTGGAACTCCGGGAAGAATCCGCGAAGCCGATTGGCTGACGAATTTTGGAGCCTGGGGACGTGATTGGCTCTCGCGTCCAACATTTCTCCAACATTTCCGCGACCAATCCTTCGGCAGCTGGGATTAAGGCTCCAGTCTCTCAGGCGCCGTGGGTTCAAATCCCACCACTGCAAATTGGCTATATTTACCCATAGTAATGTTGCAAGACTTTAGAATACACTTCTTTTAGCCCTAACATATCCTACCTTGTTACTATTACTGACTGTAACATGTTGAAAACTGAAAAACTAGGAAATGCATATACATGA
>NW_019525244.1:535472-548018 GCF_002814215.2 Seriola lalandi dorsalis | reverse complement strand
CAACATGTGGTGCTCTAAGTCTTCTGAGCACATGCTTAAGCATCAATTAATGTTTGTTACTTGCAGGATGGTTCACTGACCTTCACGTGTTAAAGCTGATGGTGTGTAGAGTTCCTGTTTGTACAAATCCAGTAAGGTCACCGCTGTATTGGTGAGTTTCTTCTCCATGTTCACAGTTTCTGGGTAAAAAGTAGAGCGCTACAGTGCTTCACAATAAATAAGATTCTTCTTCCTGTGGGCCACTTCAAATTGATTGAAGTTGACCCACATTAACTGTACTTCCCGCAAAATGCATCGTCACATTGGAGGAATTCCTTTTGGTGCTATCCACCCGTTGCTACCCTCCAGCGCGTAGTAAACGCACTTCCCACTCCAGGATATGGTAGTGTGGCTGAGCGGTCTAAGGCGCTAGATTAAGGCTCCAGTCTCTCAGCAGGCGTAGGTTCAAATCCCACCACTGCCAATTGGCTAGCTTTACCCATAGTAATGTTGCAAGGTCGGGTACGATTGGCGTTTACTCCCCCCTGCCAATTGAATGTATTCACCCATAGTTACCCTTTCTGACCGTTCAGTGTTTACAGAGAAAGATAGTTTTCTGATCTGCCTTCCATTTTGCAAGTCCACCTTACCTCAAAAGAAGAACAGTTCTGCAGAATAAGTGGGTAGGATTTTGTATTCTGGTAAAACACTCACAACACCAAAGGTATTGGAGGGTTTAGATGCACAGGAATACTCAGGTACACATCAACATTGGAAAGCAAAGCGGCAGGGTAACTGTTATTAAGCATCACTTAAACATGCAGCCTGAATGCACAAACCAGTGTTATGTATATACAATTGGCAGTGGTGGGATTTGAAGCCATGCCACCTGAGAGACTGGAGGCCAAAACCAGAGCCATAGACCACTTGGCCACACTACCAGCCAGTGAGGTGCATTTTATGCATCTGCAGGTGCCAGCCGGGGTTGGCCTGTGCTAAATATGAATGTGACCTTGTTGTGATGGCTAGGTGTTGATTAAAAAACTTCACAATGTAAGTATGAAAGGATAAGGTGGATGGCATGGTATTTAGAAAGAGCAAAGGACAGCTTCAACCTATAAATTGAAACATGCTTCCTATGAGCCACTCTGCTCTCAGTTACTGTTAAAAGCACTGACAGGTATTCATGAGCAGCAGCAGTGGGATTCAAATCCATACCTTCTGAGAGGCTGGAGCCTTGATCTGACCAGACCCCTCGGCCACACTACCAGACCATGATGTGGCAAGTGTGTTTACACTGCTGTGGGTGGCAGCTGGGTTGGCTGGACGGTGCACAAGTTCAATGTGGGTCAACTATTTCTGAAATGCGTAAATGGGTCAACAGCAGAATGCATACATTGGAGGAATCGCTCATGGTGCCAAACGCACGTTCGAAAATGCGCTTTCCATATCAATGTCTGGTAGTGTGGCCGAGCGGTCTAAGGCGCTGGATTTAGGCTCCAGTCTCTCAGGAGGCGTGGGTTCAAATCCCACCACTGCCAATTGAGTGAACTTGCAAACAGGACTCATGAGAGTATTTTCATTTTTAGTCTCAACAGTTGCTACCTTGACACTTTAAATTTGTCTTACTGACAGTTAATTGTTGAAAACTGCAAGACTATGAAATCTTCATTTATAGCTCGTTCCTTCATAATATATTTTCTACAGCAAGGACGTTTTCATAGAAGCTAGGATTCTATCATACCAAACCTGACAACAATAACCCCCCTTCTCCGCCGCTTACCTTTCACATTAGTAATCTTCCATACCTGAGTACATTTGCACATCCACACACTGCCATAGAGTAAGTGTCAGTATGCACTTACTTGGTTTGCTAATAAACTCAAAGCAGAAGAAGGGCACACTTACTTCATCAACTCCACAACATTTTTGTTGTTGCTCCTGTAAACGAGACAGTCGAATAGCTATGGCATCACATCCTAAATAGCAGTCCACTTCCATGTTTTGCTGCAGTCGTTTTCACACCTGATGTAGACCAAAAGATACGAAATTTGTTTGAAATCATCATCTCATCACAGTCCTAAGAGCAGAGTGGCACAGATGCAGCATGCAGCAATCATCCTCTGCTAATGTTAGCTGCGCTAAACTTGCTGTCCTGTAGTCCATTTCCATCTCATTGTTCCAAACTATCAAAGAAATTACATCAGTGTTTTAACTGTCTAAAAAGCTTGCTTCTGTAGCAAGGAAGGCAATAAAACATGAGCTATAGCAGCACATTTTGGTTTCAGTGAAACTCTGTTCTGAGTATTCTACTTCTTTACACGCGCTGTATTAAAGACCATCTTCATTATGGCTGCAATGTTTTTCACTGATGAAAATCTGACAGAAGCCTGATCCAACAGTTGAAGGCTAAAACCTGTCTTACTGTGTTTTTGACATTGGACCCACCAACACTGTTTAACCAATTATAGATTGTGGTCTTACTCCATAACTGTAATGCATTGAAACCATTGTCTGCTAATGGCAAACCTAAGGCCTTCATTCTATCGCCACCTTATCGTCACATGCTCATGTTGCCAAATGGCTTCTGTCGTCAAAATTCCTTAACCATCTCTTCTCTTTTCACTGTGGGGTCAACATCGTTATTATTTTGTTAGCAGCTGCTAAGAAAGGTACTGTTGGAGCCTTGGACCACACTTTTGTTTCAATTAATCTCCTTCCATTATTCTGCCCATTCCCCTTCCATTGCACCTACTTTAGACAGGGCATTTACACTCTGAGATCACAATTCCATGGCTGAGCTGCATAGCATATGAAGACAATTAACACATGAATAAAGAAAACAATCAGATTATGTAACAAATATGGATGCTAATGCTGGAGGAAGTTGGGGAGGCAGAGAGAGATGAATTGCAGTCATTAGGTAGGCTAATGCAGGAGTATTGGGTGTCTTAATGCAGAGAGAATGAATACCTCCTCGCTTATGGGACCACCTAATTGGGTGGGATAGAAACATGGGTTCAAATCCTACAGCTACCAATCAAATGTCTGTCCACCTGTCAGTGAAAGGGTGTGAGCCCCACATGTATGACATCCACATTGTCAGGTTTTCTGATGAACACAGAGAATACCTCATGTCAGCTGTCTCTCCTCTTTGCCACTGTGGGGGACATAATATTTGAACACGAGACATTTGAAGTGACAAGTGTAAATGGGGTCGAAGTTTTTGGATCACACGTTGCCGCTCCGATGTAACAGTCATTGTTGAGTGGAAAATGCTGTGTTGTTCTTTTCATCTTCATCATCTTCTCATCACCTCTATCACAGATAATGAGTAGCAGCTTTGATTGCAAAGCTGTTAATTCCAATATTGTTTCATTCATTCAGTGGTTTGCAAAAAAATACTATTGGCTGCTTGATTTATTAAATCCATTTTCCTTTTTCATGTAAAACAGCTACAGTATTAAAACAGTGATAGCCCAATCATGTTGGTATGGGAACTCTGAAGAGAATCACAGACTGTAGCTGGAAAAAAGTCTAATTTGGGACAGGCTGTGCTGCAGTGTGAGTATAGTCCAAAGTCGACAATGTAAGTTTCTCCTTTTGAGCTTCTTGTAGCCTCTGCAGCCAAGAATCAAATCCCACCATACTTTCTTACATCTGTCGTTTCTACTCTCATTCTCCCTGTCTGAATAAATATAAAATACTACAGCTGAGTGGCCTGCCAACCTTCCTGTTAGATGAAAAAAGTTGGGACATTGCATCCCTCCAGTCTGAAATGTATAAATGTGTGTGTGGATTCAGGACTGAAAATCAGCTCAGACATCAGCTATATTCATACGCTCTGTGCACATATTGTTCGGTGCTCCACGCCTCAGTCATTGTGAAATTTAGCCCAGATGTGTATGAGCATAATGACCACTCATGTCAGCACAGTCCAGCTTAATCTCCTTTGGACAAAAGCACCAATCAGTATGATGAGTCACAAAATAAGACATTGCATTAGCATTGTCCTGTGAAAAGCAACCAACAAATGAATAGATGTACCTTATTACTGCAATATTACCCACATTACTGCATGGTTGGAGTCACAAAATATGCTTTTGATAGAAAATACATGATGCCTTTATAGCTGCACACGCTGATAAATTTAATTACATGAAGCAGTTGATAGCTAACAGCTATCTATGATGTACTGGAAAGATTTAGGGGGAGAAAATTTCCCCTTCGGTGTGCATTCTTTCTTTACCACCTTACTTGACCAAACTCAACATATATTAGTTTATTAATATCAGTGTGGAAAATGGTGCTTATGTGTGGAGCACAACATTAACTTGCTTCCAAACTAGTGAAATAAATGTATTTTTATTCTAAATACACAGAATAAAAGAAAAAAAATTTTCTAACATGAAAAATTACCTGGAAGAGAAATGGCAGAGCAGTTCAATACAGAAACAGTAGATTGGTACATGGAAAAATAGCAGCAGTTTAACATTCCAGGAAATATGTTTTTTTGGTTGCCTGGCAACTTCTCCTAACCAATCATATAACTCCATGGGAAAAAAAGTTTTATTTATTGATTTAGCATGTATCAAGAAATAAATCAACAATTAACAAGGACACAGGAGTAGAACTTCAGAAACTTATTTCACTGTGTCTTTAATAGTACAAATCAACAATAGTAAATTGTCTATATTCACCATCAAAGATGAGTGGTAGTGGAAGTTAGTAGATGGTAAATCTGCAGTCTTCCAGCTTGACCATGTCTACACAGTAGAAAATGAGTATAGCAAATTGAATAATGAAAGAATGAAATGTTATAATTTGATGCAGCTGAACTTGAACTGACATTTTGTGTTTTTTGCTTTTTTTTAACTGAAAAATGCAATGCATTGCATTGCTGAGTTTGAGTAGAAATGAATGCATGTTTGACTTTTCCCTTAAACTAAAAGATGAAACGTTATTTGTTTTGTAGAAATACTGAATATCATCAAATCTACAGATGCAGTACTCCACAAACCTTTTTCTGTTGTTCATCAAAATTTAAATGAGAATCATGGCTGCTGGGTCTTCTTGCAAAAGGTTTTACATTGTAGGTAAAGTGAAGAGAGAGAGAGAGAGAGAGAGAGAGAGAGAGAGAATGGAAGCAGAGTAGAAAGCAGGGAGAGAGAGAAAAAAAAGACAAAGTCAGAATAAAATAGAAAGAGGGAGATGGTTATTTTTCTTCCCATTTGAATTTTAATAAACCCCACCACCCCACCCACACAGAACAGGCCAAGGTAACTGACTACACTGAGGACACAGTGTCCCTAAAATTGCACTCTAATCCTCAACCCACACATCTTATTATGGTGCCTGAAAATCATCTGCACTACTTCTGCCTTTGCTTTGTTCTATTATGTTCTTTCTGTTACTCCTAGTGTAATGTCTCAGCCCTGCACACACACGCACGCACACACACACACACACACACACACACACACACACACACACACACACACACACGCACACACGGTATTTTACCTGACCTCTTTTCATCTTATTCACTCTCATTCTCAGCTTGCTTTAATTTCATATTAATTTTCATCACACAAAGATATGGAAATCTGCTAAACAATCATCTGTTAAGTGATAAAATCTGTGACATTTTCCCGTACTGTTGTGCTGTCAATCACTGCTCTAACACAATAATATTTTAGGTTAGTTCAGTTGTGCGTTTTCTGATTTAGCATGTTCGTGTAGGCCTACAAATGTTAGCAAAAATAGTTTTAGTGGACCCTGAATAGTTTGAACAGTGCTCCACACAGGAGGTGCAGTGAGAGCAGCACGTTAGCAGAGCAGCAGCAGTAGTAGCTTAAGTGCTCTTTCTGTGTCTACACAGGTTGCCCTCAAGCACAGTACTGAGTGTAGGTCACCCACATTTTGGCAGTAGTCAGAACCCAACAAAACACAATTGCTGCGGTTACGCTTGTGAAATGAAAGAAAATAGACTTGAAGAGTATAAAAAAGTGTTTCAGATCGCAGTAAAAGGCAAGCTGATATGTATCTGATATGTATCAGTATCTTTTCTGTCAGATGTTCATGAGATGGATGACTGGAAAACTGTTGAAATGTGTCCTATGTACATATGCCATCATGTGTACATAGAAATAAAATAAGAAATAAAAACTTATGTTGTTACATGTGTAAGTTGGAAGAAACCAGACTTAGGCCTTAAAAAGATTTCTCAGGCTGCAGTTCTTTTACCTACTGATAAGTCAGTGGTGACCCCGTACAATTTACAGATGTTCCCTCAACGCCTAATCTGCAGGCAATGAGTAGACGTTCATTACAGCACACATCATCAGGCAACAGCAGTGCATTGTATCATGTCTCTTTGGAAGGTCTCAGGGAGTCGTCATTTGCACTGAAGTTGCACTGAATAAAACTGTGACACTAAAACTGTCTTTGGAACAAAGGAATACAATGGGAGATTGGCATGTCGACTAACAGTAAACTAGTCTGTATAACATGCAGGGATCTCTATGTGCAGACTTCCATCAAAGTTTCAACTGCTCAGCTCAGCTGACTTTAATCAGAGCACATTCTGTAGATTCACTGGCACAGATCTGAGCATGCAGAAATCCTTTTATGTTATTGCTTTTAGTTCTCTAAGTCTGTTGGATTGCACTCCTACCCCACTGCTGCCCTCACACTTTCAGTTCTTCACCCTTTGACTCAGCCCACAACTTCACACTCTGCAAACCCATCTCCTGCAAGTTTTATGCGTTTCACATAAAGTAAGCGCTCGCTCCGCTGTCATTGTTGGCCAATTACATCTCTAAGCTTCCAGGAATGAGTGCACACATTACTGATTTGCACTATGCAGATTAAAGAAGTGACTCTATTATTTTCCTTGTGTCTCGCTCTATCTGAAGCAGGAAAATTTGTAATCCATAATGTAATATGTGACTGTTAGGGTTTGTGTGTGTGTGTGTGTGCGTGTGTGTGTGCGTGAGTGTGTGAGTGGTAAATGTATGTGTGACTCTTTCTATATATGAGATCAAACCCATATCCCCACTTGCTCCATTAAGCCCATGATTAGCCTCTTTAACAGACAGGAGCTGAGTGCTAACTCTGCTTGCCTTGATCAAAGACACACACACACACATGAAAAAAAATTGGTGCATGTGTATACATAAATATAAAGTGATGACACATGGATACTTATACAGGCGCGCACACACACACACACAAACACATAGTCATACACTTGGACACAAAATGGACTATAGGAGTGTATGTTTCTTTATGCGTTCCTGCATATACACTTGTGCGATATTGTGCCCTTGTGTGTGTGTATGTGTGTGTGTGTGTGTCTGTGTCCTAAGGTCCGTCAGTGTGTCACCTCGAAAACAAAAGAAAAAAAAACTAGATCCCCCTTCCCCCATCAAAAAGAAAGGGATTAAGGGGGGAAGGTAAAAATAGCCAACACTAAGACTGACGGATAAGACTTTTTTTTAGCTGTGGGCTGATAGCAAAAAATCTGGCCCCTTCTCCCGTCACTTTTATCCCCCCTTCATCCCACATTCATTCCTTTCTAAGGCTTTAAGCATTTCATCGGTACGCTGCGGAAACCTTCGAGGTCCAATTTGTGTTTTATTACTGTATTTGGAATAATAATAATATAATCCACTGAATCAGTCAAATTTAGCATCATAATCTTATTATTCTGCTACAGCTGCCAATGAAATACATACGAGAAGATGGTTTACACAGGTGTCAGAGCCCGTCCTCTTCTATCCCTTTCAGTTCTATTATCCTGTACGGTGAATACACTGAATGAACAACATACCGAGGATCCTAGTAGAAGTGTAAACAAATATGAACACATTAGTCATATATGAACAGATGATGCTCTCAACAGAGACGAACTTGAATTTTTGCGGAAATATTTGTCCAGTCCTCGCCCACTTACCTGTCACCATCTTCACCATGACCATCAGATGTCAACATCTTCTCAGAGCCATAACTTAGTCAAATCAGAACACAGACATCCTACACATCTGGTTATGATCAGCTGAATTTACTCAGTTTACAAGAGTATGTCCATAAATCATTTCAGAAATATAAAGGTGCTCTGTATCCACTATATTTTTGTTGTTAGGGTTTGTTGGTTTTTATTTCATGGCACCATCGAGGAATAACGAGAGAAAGAGATGGAGAATAACATGCAACAAAGATATGCAGCTGGACATGAGACGGGGATGTTGTGAGCCATAGTCAGCTGTTTACCCCCTAGGCAGGTCCTTTATCACTTCTGATCTTCGATCACAATCATCAGGTTCAGCCTTTTTCCTCAGTATCAAAGGTAATCCAGCTGATTGTTGCAGGTACGGTGAGAACAAGAACTGCCAGCAGCACAAAGCGGCAGGACTTTCTATGATCGAGATGAAACAAAATGTAAACAAACAGGCTACAGGCCAATACACAGAGGTTTTTAAAAAATCTGTTTGGCTTGTTGCTACTTTACTTGGATATTGCAGCTTTACTGTGCAGACTGATGTATAGAACACGTATATCAACAGTCTGACACTAGAAGACTGTTTTCATATTTGTCGACTGAATCTGAGTTTAAGGTTTGCACCATGATTTTGTGCCATCAAAAATACCTTTGAAGACATTAGTGGACACAAATGCAACAAGTGTGATTTAGAGACTTGAAACCTTCAGTGCACAGGGAGAAGGAGAAGCCTAATTTTAAAAATTCTTCAAAAGGTAATTGAATTTTTGTTTTGCTGGAAAAACATCACACAAATTATTTTATGTCTTAAAACCCTTTTTCAAGGTTTTTACTGGGGGGGAATTTTAATGCTGTTATTTAACGGCAGGATTGGAGACAGACAGGAAATATGGGGGGAGTGAGATGCAGAGGTCCAGCTGGCAGTCAAACCAGACACCCGCTGCTCCGGGCGTTTTACTCCCACGTGTTCTGCGGCCTAACCACTTGGCCATCGGGTCGGGCCAAGTTCTTTTATTCTCCGGATTAGTTGTGCAGTATGAAGGATAAAGCTTAATTAATGTTCCACAGGTGTTATTTTTAACTCATGGCCAGATATTGAAGCCTGGTATCTTGTGCAACTTGACCATAGAGGGAAACTGATGAGAGGAAGTTAGGGACTGTCTCAAAAGTGCATGCACATGGGCCAAAAGAGCTTTTGTCAACAGCAGCTAAACCTGCAGTATACACAAAAGTATGAGGCATAGTAGAGAACAATTTAATGCAGTCCAGATGATTTCCAACAGTGTAGGACCCTTTCCATATAAATCCCTATACAAACATTTATTGACATAGATAAATACACTTTTTACACTCAGATACTCCTTCTTTTCAAGGAGTAATGGTTTCCTTTTTTTCTGTATCGGATTCAGGAGATGAAAAAAAGCAAGTCAGTTAGATACAAATGAAATGTGGATGGTGTAAAAGTCACATTAGTGTCCTTAGCATTGTGTAGCTTCAGTGGACTTCCAAAAACTCATCATTATTCAGCATCAAACACAAAATGTCAAGACAAACAGTGTTTTATCATTTACTCAATGTTTTATCAATCATTGTGAGTTCCTTATTGATTTCCTGATCCATGCAGAATGGCACAGTAATATAATAAATGGCCCATTGTTCATAAACTTGCCAGTATCCTCACTTTTAAAAGGCTGAATCTCTCCACTCTAGTACTAAAACTCACTCCTTCAGCGAGCTGCTGTGCTCCTCTGGGACTCCTGAAAGCCTGTGTAAAAGGAAATAATCTCTTTTGTAAGACAATTAAAACCTTGTTTTATGTTTTCACCTACAGTATTTAGGCCTTTGAGCACTTGTGATAACCTGAGGGACAAGTGGAACCAGGTTTAGAGTGAACAGATATACTGTAAGTCTCTCCTCAGCTTTATGAGGAGGACATGGAGGAGCGATGGGAAGAGATGGAATGAATTAAATTCTTTTATAGGAAGATTTTTAGTCCCCTGGGAGAAAGAGAAAGAGAGAGAGAGAGAGAGAGAGAGAGTTGTGTCATATCTGCAGGACGTGTACTGATAAGGGAGGCAAGCTCCTCTGGGAAACCGCAGTAGACCTGAAATAATAAAAGACAACAATGTGGAGGTCAAGGTGTGTTGCAGTATCAGGAATTCAAATGAGGATCTAGTGCGTGTCAATAAAAACGTTCCCTGTGTAAATCAACCATTTTGCATAATGAGTAAATTGAAGATGACATCAGCTGACCTGAGCTCTGAAGGCATTTTCTGCCCTCATTTGGTTGTAGTCAGTAGAGAGGTGATACGAGGGATACTGCAATGCAGATATGGTTAGCACATAGTGTCTTAGGCCACCGAGATGCCTTTCTTCCTTCTTTACATTCCTCATTAAATATTATTTGCACAGGGCATTTAAAAAAAAAAGATGTGTTCATGTTGTAAGCAGAGGGGCAGTGGTGTGTTTGTGCAGGTGTATGGTGTATACCCACCTCAGAGGCAGAGGGATTTACCTTATACACTCCTAAAAATAGCCTCAGATACATGTCAGTGCACATCTTGCAGAGCGGGGCTGCAGCCAATCATGTCGCAGTCTTTCATGTGTGGCGTTCACTGTGCACAGGAGACTTTTGTTTCCTGATTTTAGCCTTTCAGGAGAGTGCCTACTTTCGAGGCAACATTAACCCCTGTAAAGCAGCACACAGTCTGAGGGGTAGCTCTGCCTTCGAAAACAAATGACCCCTCCCTCACTGTTATTCCATAAGCTGCAAGCTTTCATGAGAGGGATGAGTGAAATGGCTAACTGGGCGCACGCATCTACAAATATGAAGCTAGAAGTGTCCAGTTATAAGAGCTGTGCTGTAAACCTCCATGAATATGACTGGTCAGCTGATGGCCACACAGATGAGACAGAACTAGTCAACGTGAGACGTGATTGACCCCACTGATGCTGATCAGCTTGTAAAAATGAGACTCAGTGCTGAACTATTATGACACTTCATCCAGTATAGCTGCAATGAAGGATTAAATCTGGGTTTCAGAGTCATTGATGTTTCAAAAACCCTCGAAATTTAATTTCTGAAAGATTCCCATACTCCTCTCTTGGTCGCCTGAGATCTGATCAAAATGACAATGTACATATGATATGAAATTATAACAAAATATGGTTAAAAAAATACCCAACTATTCATGGGAAAGTGCTGGAGTGTCTTGGTGTGTGTGTTTGGTAAACAATGATTGCTTAAGTATGGCCATGGTGATTCTTCCTCAGGCTGAGATTTGGGAGGTTTATCATTGATAATGTTTTTAACTGTCACCATAGAGCAACACTCGCCCTTGGCTTTTACACATGCACTACACAGAGATTAAGTGTGTGGAGGTGACTGCCTGACAAATGCTGGTGAGGATTTGAGACGTCCTCTGTCGCTGGAGCGTCAGCGAGTTTTAGGAACATTTTAATATACACCGTTTACACCTTAGTCATTTTCAACTATGTCTTTTAACCGGATAAAGGACTTTAGTCATCGGATGTCTGGATTTTGAGTTATCAGAGAAAAAAGCAAATGTTACACAGCGGTCTAGTGGGTGTGTCAGTACGAGTGAGGACACTGGCACAGGAGGGGAGACTTGATGTGAGTGTCTATATACACTTCAGTGTAAAAGAGGCTGCAGAGACACGTAAGGACAGGTATACTGTATGCTTTAGCCTAAACACGACGCTTTAAGAGACCGGGTTCAGAAAAACAAGAAAAAATCTTTCACACACACACACACACACACACACACACACACACACACACACGCACACACGCGCAAATCCACATAGATAATCACAAAAGTGTGTGTCTCTTCTTCTGCAAATCTGTCTTCTCAGTGTGGAGAATGAGTTGTTGCTGGAGCTACTGAAGCAGAGAAGCTGGTAAGGTAAGGTGAAAAAAACATTTTCTCAAAGAGCTATTCAGCTTAAAAACACAAACTCACACTCACGCACACCCAGATGAACACACAGTTACACACACACACACACACACACACACACACACACACACAAACACTGTCTTCATATTGATCAGTAAAGCTGAAGAAGCAGCTTCCATCTTCATTAGCTGCTGAAGTTTAAGTCAGCGTGAAGGTGAGACAGATGAGATTTCTGTGTGTGTGTGTGTGTGTGTGTGTGTTTGCATGTGCCTCTGTGTATTGTTGTCAGCCTGCAGAGTTTCCATCTCTCAGTTGTCATCTGCATCTCATTCTTCTGGAATCCTTTAAGAGGCTTTCACGCCAGTCACTCCCCCTCTGTCAGAGCTTCTGTGTGTCAATCTCTCGCTGACATTTTCTTCAACTCTGGAAAAAAAAACCAAAGCTGCAGAGTCAAGGAGAGGAACTTTTCTCTCTACATGAGCGCCACCCCCGCTCACTTCAGTATGCTGGACAACATCCAGCGTTGAGACCTCAGAATCTCAGGAGAAGATGTCCAAACAAACAACCGCCCTCCACTGTCTCCGAGTCTGCTAAAATTGTTCCTGCAAGACGGAGACAAGACAGGGCACCACCTACACATCTGCC
>NW_019525244.1:534855-535422 GCF_002814215.2 Seriola lalandi dorsalis | reverse complement strand
GTTTATTTCGCATCAACCCACAAGAGACACCAGCAGATAACATCTGCACGACCTCCTGCAGAGAAGCCGAGCAGAAATCAAGAGTGCCCGAGACAGAAAGTCTCCTGGCAAACTCCACCAGAGCTGAACCGCTGAGACACCGGCAGAATCCGTCATCGTGATAACGGGACACGGCCTCCAGGAGAATCCACCTAAATCCCGTGTCTCCGGGGTTACCACGGCAACGCAGCCACCTGGGTTCCAGCCGAGGGTCTCCAGCTACAGCGCAACTCACAGTAGGCCGGTCTTAACACTCTGCTCATGACTGGGTTGATGTCGAAATATAGCAATATTTAACCATCAAACCTAATTCGTAGAGGTAGCATCATTAGCTGTATAGCCACAGTGTATAGCCATAACATATTCTCTCCCACCATTGCCAACTCATCACACTGCTCATTTCATTATTATTTTCATCTTTATGATTATTACACTTGCATTTACTCTGTAGATAGTAGTTTAGTTAATAAACTCCTTTATTTACACCCAGTTGTTGTCCTGTTGTATTCTCTTGACGTAGAGACTGGA
>NW_019525244.1:534653-534820 GCF_002814215.2 Seriola lalandi dorsalis | reverse complement strand
CATCTAAAGCGCCGTCCATAGGCTCCAAGTAGAGTGTTAGCCTGTTTTGTGTGAGTTAAAAAAAAATGAAAGGCCCCAAAGAGTCAGTGGCAGCCAGATTTTTTTTAATGATAACAGTGTTTCCTCTAGAATTTTTTTCAGCAGTGGGGGCATGCTATCCGGGGGGG
>NW_019525244.1:533889-534603 GCF_002814215.2 Seriola lalandi dorsalis | reverse complement strand
TCCCATTCTCATTTTCTGAAAACGCTTTTTATAAATGTATAAAAGTTCACAGAGCTAATGCACTTATTACATGCCGTTGCTCAGAACACAAGCGTTTTAATGAAAGCGCTAAATTGTAAAAGGAAATTTAAACCCATAACCACTGAGAGGCAATTTCATAATACTGGGACTTGGCATAGAGCAACAAAGCACGGCTTGTTGATTGAAAAGTCCCATCAGCAATATGGAAAGTGTCATTGCAGTAGCAGAGGAGCCAGAAGGAGAAAAATTGTCTCCTTGGTTCCTTATTATACAACTTTTTTTTTTTTTTAGTTCGGTCACAGTTTTTGCAATCACGTAGGACAAAACTACACTTTGTCTTCTCCAAGGAAATATATGTGTGTGTGTGTGTGTGTGTGAAAGACGGAAAGGAAGCAAGTTTGGTGATTGTAAAGTGTTTAATCTTTCCACTTTTAGAGGATTTTGTGTCGACTTTCTCTGTAAGTTGCTGGATTCTGCCCTTTTTTTTTTTTGATGAGCTTAAGTATTTTCAGTTATAATAACTCAATTTAAGACCCAAAGATGCAGAACACGGATGTTTCAGACGTAGTTTTAAAAAGAAGATATACTGCCATCGGTTTGGGTTTGGTTTTGAGAGAGATTTTGTTTTCAGAGGTGAAGGAGTGTGGCAGGTGAAGGCAGGGAACAGGTGGGTAATTCCGGACAGCCGAAGCA
>NW_019525244.1:495782-533867 GCF_002814215.2 Seriola lalandi dorsalis | reverse complement strand
CCGGCTGTGCTGTGAAGGTGGAGAGATGTGGCGGTGGTGCATTTGCGACAATAAAAAAATAAAAAATAAAAAAATAAAAGAAATTTGAAGGCGTGGCGGCTATGATTTAGCAGTGGCGGGCCGCCACTGCTAAATGAATGTAGAGGAAACACTGGATAATCATTTTAGCTCATTATTCACTAGTTCATTGTTTTGGTTTTCATGGCCCACAACTTTACTGTTTTGGTTCAGTCTTGCTCTCATCGACCATGTTTTTTCCTTCCTTCCCTTCAGTAAAAAGCTCTGATAAACCCACTTTACGCTACCTGCCTGGCAGACTGAGTTATAGCTACTGGTTCATGAACACTGGACTGTCCTGTAAAAATGAGCCCATAGGTCGTCTGTGCAGCAGGTTATTATGACCCATAGTTATGTTTTGTTGCTAGGCGAGATCTAGTGGTCATAGTAATTATGACAGGAGCAAAGGGTGGCGCAGTGTGAAGAGAGACAACATCCACATCAGGAGGAGGTTGTAGTGGACGGAAGGTACATAACATAACAGGAATGTGACAGTTCTACACTTCTTGTTTTGTCAGTTACATTATGCATCAACTCCTTTTTTTCTCTGTTAGACTCTCTATTAGAGTCACAGTGAGTCCATCATGCACCAGCCCTTTATCAATCTCTACTGCAGCAACTCATAAGGGACCTGTCAGACACTGATGTGCAACCAAATGGGCTCAGCATTGTCATCATTTTGTAGCGTGATACATTTTCATATTCAATCAGAATCATATTTAGCTGGACAGAAAGACAATTAGACCTTTAAAACAAATGATGCAAGTAGCATCTAAGCAGAAGTTTTGGTGCCTGCAGCAGTGTTATCCATATTTTGCAGCACTGTTTTCAGTAATATGAACACTGCTGCACAAAGGGCGGACCAATATTTATGCACTGTCAGAAAGTTTACTGAAGACTGAGTAAGTGAGGAAGAGAAGGAATGGAATGCATGAGGGTTACCCAGCATTTTTCAAGATTCATAAAATATCCGCTACAGGCTTCAGTAATCAATCAACACAGTTAAACCTTGATGAATTTTAACTCCTGACTCACTTTTATAATTGGACTCGACATTCGTTCGCTGCCACTCATGCCAGCAGGCCTTAAAAAAAAGACTTTTATTACAGCTACTGTTTGTTTAAAAGCAATCATAAACACTTTTATTGTTGATGTTGATTTTTACAAGGGCTATTATTTATTATTTTTACTCACGCTCTACCTTTCTTTAACATGCTCAAACAGCATCGAACTTTCCAATTCTTCCAGAGGAACAGGCTCTATTAGAGTGTAGTCGTTACCTGCTGCAGTCCATGCAGTGCAAGTTGGCACTGTGATGGATTGATCTGCAGTGTGTGAGGCTAATATGCGTATTTGTCTGTGTGTGTGTGTGTGTGTGTGTGAGTGTGTGTGTGAGAGAGAGAGAGTGTGTTAGAACCTCAAGGAAGTCTGACTTTCTGTGATCAGTCTTTATGATGTTGGGTATGCCTGTTAACTTTATGACCCCATAGAGGACAAACACAGCATATTATCACTCACACACGCACACACACACACTGATGTGCTGTGGTGTGTGTTTCACGGGACAAACAGGACATTATGTTGACTAATCTGAGGGGACATCAGCTCAGATAAATGGCAGCTGATTTGAAGGATGAGACACTTCCCTTAAAGGGATTCCTGTGGAGCTTAAGTCAGAGCTCTTGGCTGAAAATGTCAATCAGCAACACGTATTATAATACAGTCATGGGAGAAATTAGGTTTCACATTACTGCAAAAGTACAGCATCACTATGTTTCAGTATTTAGAAACCTTGTAACTGGACATTGTGACCATTGGTCAGTTTTGTCAAGTGAGAAGTCACAGGGTGTAGAGACAATCAAAGGCACAGTTTACAGTCTGATGCAATCAATTCAGCAACACAGCCACAAACTACAGCCTCCCAAATTACCACATTTGAATAAAGCAGTGATTATGGGGGCAGATGTCCAGCTTTACATAATTTGACGGTTTACATCCATGTTGTGTGGACAGTGTGACGACTGTAGCCCTATCAATATCCCAACTATCATCAGACAAAAAACTGTGGGTGATTATGCAGAACCTTAAATTAGGTTCATTGACATTGCTTTTCTTAATTCTTGCTTTTTACAGTATCTGCAAACGGCAGCCAGGGTAGGGTCAAGGTGGGGGAAATATCCTAGATGTGGCAAATAAACTATGGTGAAGGTTTAGCAACTAAAACACATGGTTAAGTTCAGGAAAAGTCTGGTTACAGTTTATAAAAAGGCAAACATTGTCCCATCTGTGACGGGATGACAACTCTCCTGCGTGAAACTCTGATCTGCCAACCCGACCTCTAGACTGTTACTTCCTGCCTCACTACATGGCAGATAAAACAAAGGGCAAATTTCCCTAGGGATTCCTTGGGATACTGTTGTGTGGCATGGTTCAAAAAACTGGGAGACCATACACAAAACGTGCAACAACTCCTGCACACAATGTGGATTTGAACATTCAGTCTTAAGGCAGTCTTAGCTCTTTAAATCTTCAACACACCCATTGTCCACCCACACAGAGGTTTTCACTGATGTCGTCTCCTCTCAGGACTGTGTGGGTGTGTGCAGACTGTGCTGGATTAACAGCATCTTTGCTCTCCTGGACACAACAGAGTGCAAATACTATCATTGCTATTATAGAATTTGAAGACATGCCTTTCACCCCATGCATTGGTATACAGAGATAAAACAACAGACATGTGTCACAAATTTTATACTGAATGTATGCATCAGCTAAGCAACAAGACTGATAAAATATGTGCTGCTTGCCTGTTGTAGAGAGCAAAGAAACTCTGTAGTATTCCCAAAAAGCTCTATAACAGGTGAGAAAGAAATGGAAAAAGAACATAAAAATCGACCAGTTGGCCTAAAAATGTCAGATTTAGTTAATATCCCTGCAACAGTATTGCTACTGGCGCGTAAATCAATCTCAAAAACACAAACTTTCCTTTTAAGACTCAGTTATTAGACTTTATCAGCACCCACCATCAGCTCACTGTTAATACCACCAGAACAAAAGTTTATACTCAGCTTTGAATTAGTAATAATCTAAAAACGAATAAAGGGCAATCTTACCAGGATATCAGCGAAGTAGGAGGTCAAATTGAGTTTCAGGTTATTGACTATGCTGAAGAAAAGCTGCCTTTGTTTCTCTTTTAATACCACTTTGATTTCACTGACCTCCATTGCCAAAGGGCTTGGATTAGTGAGGCACTGGCGCTTCATCAAACAGGATTTTCCATCAGCGGTGGGCAGACGCAGCCTGACATTGACTCATACAGGAGAAGCCTGGTTAGAGGAGCAGCTTCGTGGCAAGGATATCCTCATCCTCTCCTGTCATTTTGTGTCTCTCTTCCTTTCTGTTCTTTGTTTTTATTCACACTGTCTCACACCTATATCTCTAATCTGTTTCTGCAATGAGTGGCAACTTTAACACTAATATGGTTCCAGTAATGTGTAGTGAGTAATTCCTTTTTAAATTGCACTAATTGCATTAGAATTACAAAAAATATATATATTTTAAGTTTTACTTTCAATTTTTGTAAATAATAATGATAGAATTAAGTTGAATTGTTTAAAACCTATAGCTCCACAGCCTAATTTTTTAGCCATGCTAGAGGCGTAGCTGAAGGGGGGACAGTGCTGGTCTGTCCTTCGGTCCATCACTCCAGTCCAACCTGAAATATCTCAACGATAGATCACCATGAAATTGGGTCCCGGAATTCACATAGTTTTCACAATTAATTTGTCCAGTACATCCCATAGACTGTAAGTAAAGATGGACGTAGCCTCTGTGACGTCACCCATAGTTTTCTGATGAGCGGTTTTTGAAGCTCAGAGCGGGCTGCTCCACTGTTGCCATCTTGCCAGTGTTTGAATCCCCCTGACTCCCAGCTAATCCAAAAATGGGCAAAGAGGAGGGGCACCCACCTGTCACTCAAAGTGGCCACACCCTCAGTTATAAATAACTTGATGTCTTAATAAAATTTAAACAGGTTAATTCTATAAAAATTCTCCCCCGTACAGTCACGAGGAAATTAGCTAAAGAGACCAAAACTGTTTTTTTTGTACCAGGCTGTAAACATGTTTATTTCGGCTGTAAAGTTGGATATTTTAACATGAGAGTCTATGGGGATTGATTCACTTTTGGAGACAGCCTCCAGTGGAAGAGCTGCCGTTTTTGTTACTTCCGTGTTGGTTTAATTTTTCAATTGCTTGGTCCCAGTAGCTGTTGTTTACTTTGTGATATTTATAAGGTTTATCGGAGCTCACTGGGACACAACGGGTAAGATGCTTTGTTGGATTTATTTAATTTCAATTAGGATCAACCACTCCATGTGTTATTTATGAATGTAGTCTGGAAAAGCAGGAAATGCAATATTCATAAAGAATTCATAATTTACATTCATTTGACTCATGACTGCTTAAATGACTAATTAAACAATAACAGAATTGTGTGATGCAGCATTTTATAATTCCAGACTGCAACACACAAGTACCAGTATCTAGACACCTCTTCAGTGTCTCTGTTTCTTGGTGCCATGTCTGAAGAAAAGAGCGCTCAGAAAAGGCCAGACGCCTCCGCACAGGATCGTCCACATCGGCTGGAGAGGCAGGTCTGCGCTTTGAGAAAATGAAAATGCTGGTGGAGCATCTGCAGACCAGGGACCAGGAGGTCCTAGATATTAATACAAACCTTTGGAAGGCAACTGTGATGAGCGAGATGGAGGTCGGCTGACTTCAGCAGAGTCTCCAAGTGCAGAAGGAGAGGAGCCAGCTGGAGGTCAAGGACATGAAGGAGCAGCTCAACCAGGCCTGCAGGAGAAGAAAGAGGAGGATTAGGAGGAGAAGAATAATAAGCAGGAAAAAAAGGAGACGAAAGCACGGAAAAAGAGAGAAAAAGAGGAGAAGAAAGCACAGAAAAAGTGAGAGAAAGAGGAGGAAGCAGACCCCCCCCACACACACACCCAACTCCCAACTCCCCTCTATCTGCCTCAACCCTGATATAAAGTACAACTGCTCCAGTACCTGTGATCTTTTTTTTTAAACAATACTTCATTAATCTTCCACACAGCCAAACAAACAAAGAGCCAGACAGCACAGATGTTGCCAAATTGCAAAGCAGAAGTATATATATATATATATATAATTGTGCATGTGAATCATAACCATATTGTTAAGTTACCATTATCATAAATATTCTTGTTTACATTATTATCATGTCAAAAAATCTATAACTTATTTGTGAAGAAAAAGTGTGGGCTGAGCTGTCATGTGACCATCACCACAGAGGGGCGTGTGATTATTTTTACTATCTTCAGTGTTCACTGGTAATTACTTTGCTGTAACTTCATTATTAACAGACAGTGAACGTCTCTGAAAATGTGGATCAGACGGTTTTTACAGAAAAAAAAGTCTCACAATAAACTTGGTTTTATAACAAGTGTTGCTGGAGTTTTGACCTCTTCAGATTTTTCTTCTTCATGTACCAAATACTTGAATGTCACTCACTGCATCAGATCAGGACGTGTGTGTGTGTGTGTGTGTGTGTGTGTGTGTGTGTGTGTGTGATATTCTTATTTAAGGTCAGATTCTCCTCATCCTTGTCTCTCTCTGCCGTGTCTAGTCGGTACCCTGACCCGCTCTATAATCTCAGATGTGAACTGGAGGTAATGTTTTTCTGTCATTTACAAAATGACGGCGTCACACCGCTGAACTGTGAAAAGCCAAAAGCTGTGAGCTGGTGGACGTGTTAGCAGAAAGGCTGAAAAACACAAACACCCCATAACTGCAGTTAAGTGTTAGCATGTAGCCGTAATGTTACTGAAAAGTGCATGAAACGTTACTGTTAAGTGTTCTCAGCACTTAATGGGCAAGTTGAGCAAAACAACAACCCTGCAAAAACTTTGTGTTTTCTTTTAATACCTCCTCTCTCTCCTCCATTTTCCTTATTCTTCTGTTTCCTCTCTAACCCTAACACTGGAGGAAAGCTGACCCCTGAAGCTTTCAGGGTCAGTGTATTTATAGCCACACACATGCCAAGCTCCTCTGATGCACACGGAATGTACTGACTGCCTCCTTTTCTGCTTTCAACTACTTACCACCATAATGCCTTAGATGTCTGTCTATATATCAACCGTTCATGCATCCAGTTCTGTTCCAGTTTGTTCAAACAAGTGATGGTTGCAACTAAAATGGAGTTAAAAAAAAAGAAGAAAGAGTTATATTGTCATTTACTCTAGAGAAGCAATACAATGAATCCATAATGATAAACTCTCTGACAAAAAAACAGCTGACAGTGATTCACTCATTCAGGCATAAACTCTCTCTCTTTCTCCCTGTCTGCAATCAAAATTTGGTTTTTCATTCCAGTGTGAGCTACTTGCTGTTTGAAAAGAAACAAAGCCTTCTCTGTTATTGGAGATTTCTAAATAAAAGTACAATGTCATCCTGAGATCTTAGCTTACAATATAGACTTGTTTTACTGAGGATAGAAATGTGTCTTTTGGAAAATAGAAGTGGGATGAATTTGAAAAGGAAAAACCCCTCCGGCAAAAAGGATATCATATTTCAGGATAAAATATCTCCCGGTCGGTTACAATGGGAATCAAACATTCGGGTTTTGTGAGATCAAAAATGAGCTGTTCTACTGTTGCGTGTTAATAAAGTTCAGTTTCTGTGTTTGTGTTTCCACCTGAAATGTGTATTGCAGCTTTGGCTGTTTAGACTGGGGGCAGTTCAGACTGTGAAAGGCTTCCTCTTGTGTTTTGGGGTTAAATGTTAAGTTAAATGTTAAATGTTAAGAAGATCATTTAGTCATTTAGGTCTAAAGGGTTTATCTCTTTGGAAATATATTAAAGCTGCAATGCTTAATGTTTTTTATAAGCATTGGTCCTTATGGAAACGTCTGCATTTGTCATGTTTATATTAATCATGTCTGTATTGAAGAAGTGATAGGAATAGAAACCAAACAAGAGGGTTGCTCTCCATCGCTGGAGGCAGCTCTCAGCGAGTAAAGAAATGAAGTTTGAGCTCAGAACGTTTCTCCTAGACTGATAAGTAAACAGCTGTTAATGCCAACGCTGGCTATGTAGTAAGAACAAAACTGACAAATAGCTCCTTTAAAGCTAGCCTGTGTAACTCTAGCTAAACAGCTGCCACTATGGCCACCGGAAAAACATGATCAGGGTAAATGCTATAACTCTATTGTGAAAATTTTGCAACAGTAGCACAAGTAAAGTCATAAACATATGAGAAGCAAACTAATGCTAGTGCCTCAGTAATATCGCTTACACAGCAATATCTGCCTTATGTTTGATAACGTTAGCCTCCATAAGCTATTGGTCATAGCAGAAATAAGGCTGTAGTAGCAAAACTCTTGAGGGTACTGAATGAAGCAAGGGTGTGATTTATTGTTTATGTATTAAACTTTTCATTTGTAAGAATGTGTAATTTTTCCTTTTAGAAGTTGCATAACATACATTAAAACCTGCTCCTTTTTGGGCTGTTGACTTACGTATTACAAGTGAGGGAGAGGGGGAGACATTCCTCCTGGAATTTGTACATTAGGTGGAAACAAAGGCAGTGAGAAACAGTTGAGGTAAGAGAGTGGAGTCCATTCATCCACTTCTCTTATCCTCCTCACACTCATCAGTCACTCCTCTGGGCTTATCCACTTTCAAAAAACCCAAATTTTCCGAGTAAAAGTCCAAACTGCTTAATTCCAGCAGTGGCGGCGCTCGGGCCCCTCTCAGCACCGGAGCAATTCACAACACCACGGGGGACGTTTGCCCAGTTCTCTCTGGTCCAGAGAGTGAGTGTTTCTGCAGGCGCAGGCTGATTAGTGATTGCTGGCAGCACTGCAGCAGTGGAGTGTGGTTGTTTGTTACCTTGCCCAGAGACCGCCCACCTGCCTGCAACTGGCCGCTGTTTGTGTTCGTCCTAAACGGAAAACACTCTCCGCCCAGCTCTCTGTCACTTCAGCTACTCCATTTGGAGCCACTGCAGCATACATAAATGTCCACTTTCAAAAACCAGTGTTTGGCTCATACTCACCTTTCTTTTGTTTCTGTCGTTTCATTTAGATTACAGCAGTGAGAACATTTTTCTCTTTTGAGAAAAACAGCCGTGTCTGTTTCTCTGATGTTAAAACTTTGTTTATGTTTAGTGTTGCATGTAATTATACATCAAAAATGATTTCTCTTTTAATTGATGTTTTTTTCTTCCAATTTTCTAGTGAAGCTTTGGCTGTTTCTGATACAGTCATTTATCAGTGTCATCATTAATCATTTCTGGAGTAATGGATGAACATAGGCACTGGTTCAGAACTGGAGCAGAAGAACTGGGGATGCCAACGTGTATGCAGTACAGTCGCCACCTCTGGGACAAAGTTACCATGAGTTACCACAAAGTTCAATGGACACATGGACAAGAGGAAGCAGGTATTCATACAATTAGTGACCAGCGCACTCTGTCACTCGAGTGTTACAAATTACAAGTTGAACATCTTTGAACAATCTTAACATAATCAGCAAGGGACATAATGCAATTGATGTTTTCTGATCATGTTTACTGCTTTAATGTCTTAGACTGAAAATTCACCTCAGTAAAAGTTCACACAGAGTTCACTGTACTTTTTGCCTTATTTTCTTTAAAGCTGCTGGAAACTGATTTTTTTTTTTTTTGTTAAAAATTCAAAACAGCTGAAGAGCCAGATATTTCCCTCAGGAGTTGGTGGACATCAGCTAAAAGGAGAGTCAGTATTGGGTTTTCATGATACAAAATAACATAAATCACAACTCTGAATTAATCCTACCATTGCTCTGTGCTTGATGTGCAAATAAGCTTTTGAAATAATATGATCATAATAACTCAATATTGTGCTTGCAGCTTATTCTTGCTGCCCCCAAGTGGCCAAAAAAAATCAGTTAATGCAGGCTTGAAGGACCATCAGGATTTATTAAAACACAGTTCACCTTATTTTTCTGTAGCTTTGGCCATCGTTTCTGTCAGTTGGGATAAGACTGTCGCCAAATCAGGTTGGAAGCAAGCCAACAGTTAAGCCATTTTATATAAACCACTTTAATTTGTTAAACCGTAAGCCAATCATAGCAAGCGAGGAAACTGTGTGCTGATAACTGCAGCATGTATCGTATGTCAAAGTTGGATTAGGACGTTAGTCTGTAATCTATGATGGTTGTTTTCATTGGTTGGATGTAATCCAACAGGACAGGTTGGATGATAATTTCCAGATCTGTTTGACTGACCCGGAACTTGGCTTGAAACCTCTCTGATCACCAGACTGCTTCCCCCTCTCCACTGGATTTCAACTTAATTTTAGCAGATATTGGCAACTAGCTTTACAATTATAAGTTGTAATAAAACAGAATTATCCTTCCAATATTGTATTATATCCTTATCCCAAAGAAAATTGTTTATACAAATTAACATTTATCCAATAATTTTGTTCTGGTATCATCTCAGACATAGCCCACTCTACTCTGAGCAAATGTCCTTGGAGGCATGCTCAGAAAAATCCAGCATTAAACAGGTTATTGTCCACATAGTGGCCTCTTTTTTTACCATCAAGCCAACATTCCAATCATGTAGATTATTAAAAATTTAGTGTTTGATAGATAGATAGAGTTTCAGAAACTGGACGTGGAACAACAACATAGAAAATTGAAATATTGTTTGGATAAGCCCTGACCAATCTGTAGAAGAAGTGGCCTGTGAGTCATTCTGCTACAAAGAGCATACTGTACATATGATTCAGCCTTGGGTGAAAATACAAAGGAAGAATTCATTTGCAAAAGCCAAGAAATGCAATCCTTTAAAAAAAATCTACTTTTGTGAATTATTCTTAACATGTAGCACATTCTGAACCCTAAAGCCGTTATTGTCCATTGTCCATCATCCAGGCATTACAAATTCCTATGCTGCAGCAGAAAGCATCAAATGACCTGTGCTGTTCTTGAACACTTCTGTCTCAATTCATTCAGCGAATCAGCATGCAGTATTCAGGTCAGGTCACGCAACATGGCTGCAACTCTGAAAGGGAATAGCGACGCAACTGATCAAAGATGGATAATTTTGCCAAAACTAAAGAGTCAGTGATTTTATCTCCTTCAAAAAGACACTGGAGGGAAGCTCAAATACATTCATGAAACGTTACCAGAAAGCGTGCTATAGCCTCCATTGCTTGAAAACACAACTCAGAAAAGGTTTGTCAGGCGTCTGCACTGTCTACAGAGGACCAAGATAAGCCGAGTTCTTTACTCCACAATGGATGAAGTAAAGCAGGATACCACTCTGTTGTCTTACATCAATGTCATGTCAGTTAAACAACAAAGACCTGAAGTGAATAAGCACATAAAACAAGAGATCTGACAGTGAAGTTAGTGCAGTTCCCAAAGAACTAATTATAAATAAAAACTCTTTCACGCTTTGGGCTCAATGAGTCAGTTCTGCAATTTTTAGTTATTTTTACTAACTCAAAACAACCCAACTGAAGTTTGATTGATATTAATAATATATTTGACATAACAAATAAATTAACATGATTAATAAGAAATACTAAAAATTGAGAAATGTGAGTTTGCAGATTACCAGATACAGAGCTTACACAAGGTCTATGCCTTGGAGAGCAGTGAGGAGGCTCTGCAGGCACAACCTCAACAGATACTGATAGATGAATGCAATGAGACAAACACTAACAGCTCCGATTCTCTGATTGAACGCTCTTTAAACTTGAATATCCCTGGTGATGAGTGGCTTTAAAATCCACAACCACACTGTGTCATTATCTAACATGTATTTCTTTCAGGGTGACAGAGACTAATCAATGACATCACCCTCTGTGCTTGATTACAATGAGCAGCTGTTGCCTGTAGGGCCTGCAGGACAGGATGCAGTGGTACAAACATTTAGCTTAAAAAAACCAAACAAACAAACATAAACGACGGTCGACGAGTGACTTGGACCGCAGTGACGTGACCAAGCAATAGAGCGACGGTGACTATGATTGCCATCCTGTGTTCAAATTAAACTTGAAGCACATTTTAGAAGTGGTGCCGTTGTTTAAAGACTTTCTGACTCCATGAATATACATAGACAAGAAAAAAAAAAGAGGAAATTAACTGAAAGGATTGGATAAGTTTTGACAGTTTGACATTAGAGTCACACATACACAGTGTGGGCACACTCTGCATGTACATGAGTGGTACGTACGTTCTAACAGTGTGTAGCTGATTGCAGATGTACGTATGGACGGTGTATTGTGGTGAATAAACAGACGAAAAGTTCAGCAGTCATAGTGTGAATATGGCAAGGCTCAAATTCACTTTGGTCTATCAGGTTTTTCCAGAGCTTTCGACTGTATCACGAGGTCTTCATCAACAGAAGTGGTTTGCTGATGCGTATCATACACTAGAAGTTTTGACAGGACTTTTAAAAGACTGAAGTCTGACACACGCTCACATCTAAAGACAATGTGTCATAAGTCACCAAGATTTTGTAAAGACTCGGGATCTCGCAGGGTCAGTATTTGCAAGACTACGACTAGATTCCTTTAAGCTTATTTCCCATCATGCTCCTGGTGGACATTTACAGGAAGACAATCTGTTTTTTTCCAGACATTGTTATTATTATTACTAGTATATAAAGATATTAACTCAACAATATAATTGTCTATCTATCTATGACTGACTCCTTGTATCATGTTACCCTTGCCCCCTTTATGTATTTAATGCTTTAAAGTCGTTTAGTGTAAGTTGACCTTGAAAATCGTCATGGAGAATGAAGAGGAAAGTCCTAAAGTGCGAAGTGCGAATGTTGAAATCAAAACTGGTTCTTAGACTAAATGTTTTTTTTTCAGATCCATCTCCATGACAACTCAACAACTACTATCTGCTGATGAAGACTCTCTGGAAGCTCTACAACTTGACTTGTTTTGTCAAGCTTCTATTTCCAAGATCAAGAATGAATGTTTTTATCAGCATGTTTGTGAATCAGCGCTGGACAACTTCTCTCAAGTACTTGTTTTCCGTGGGCAGGGATACCTTGTCCATCTTTGTCCAATTTTGTACAAGAAAGCAAAAGACAGCATGAGAGGGAGAAATCCAGTGAAGTGAATGATCTGGGATCTAGCAGCAGGAATCAAGCCGGTCCTCTTATCTGTCTTCCAGTCCAGTTAAGGATCAGAAACCAGAGGGTGAGAGAATGTGAAGGTAAAGGACTAAGAGTGGAGGATATAGCAGCAGGTTGCTGACTGAATGAGGGAGTTTAAGATTGCAGGAGAATATAAGAGCCTTAGAATGAAGACAGGGGGAACATGCACAGAGAGAGAGAGAAAGAGAGAGAGGGAGAGAGAGACACCGGGAATGAGAGGGAGAGGAAATAAAAGAGGGTGCACTCCCTCGTCTTCTTATCTCTTGCCTACAAATCCACTTTCAAACCAGAGACTAGAGGGAAAGAGAGGGCGTGAGAGAGATCCAAGCAGGGATGGAGGGGATGGAGCAGTAGGTAGCGGGCTGAAGCTCTTATCTCCTGCCTTCAGTTGAGTTTGAGCGCCAACAGACAGCATTGTGAAGCTGTCATCGCTATAGCATTAATGGAAAAACCTGATCCCATCATGGCATAGAAAAGCATGGAAAAGAACAGAAAGAGAAGAGGGAGATAGCCCCCCCCCTTCTCTCTCTCTTCTTTCTTTGGCTTGAGCCCACTCCGTCAAATTAAATTATATTGTATTACATCCTTCCCTAATCATATTACATTCTAATTTCATATCCTTAGAGCTCACTGGATTGAATGCCTGCTAGCGTGGATGACTGCTGTAATATAATGTGTGTTTAAGGGATATCATCTGCCGCCTGCTACAGCAAAGCACACCCACACTCGATATCTCCGCATGCAGGCAATAAATGAAAGGCTATTGTATCGCGTGGAAGAGTTAACTTTAGAATTACATTTTCATGGCGAGATAAACTACTGCATCTAATCCATTCATATCTACTGCAGGCCGACCTGTGTTGAATGGGTATCACCGTGGATCACGAGTCTTTAGAAGACTATAATTCCTGGGCATGTGTGTCTGAGCGTGTGTGAAAATTCGCTCGACTTGTAATATCTGCTTTTGGTCTTTTCTTTCACTCCATTGAATCATCTTTCAAGTGAGAGTGGTAGTTTGAAATAGAGGCAGAAATAAGTCTTTTGCACGGTTGTGTCTTTGCAGAATCATCTTTAAAAGACTGCACAGACTTAAAGAGTTTGACCTTTGTCTTACCTTATTTGATAGCGAACTTTAATAAATTCTAATCGGGATCTATTGAAAAAAAGGCTGTGAGATGTTATTCCAACAGATAAAATCAACAGATCAAACAAGACTGTAAGTGCCGGAACCTTCCATGTAAAATGCACATGGAGTGAAATAGGCAGAGCAGGTGGAGGAACACTTCCCAGGCCTGAACTTACAAAAAAGAACACAAACTCTTCCTCCTGAAACATCGGAACAGAAGATGAATAACTGTGTTAGAAAATGTGAAGTGAAGTGAAGTGAAGTGTTTTGAATTTGCTGCAGCTCTGATTTGTGCCTTTGACCGGCTTCTTCATAGCAACGGCAGAGGAAGCTGATGGGTGTCGTAGTATTTACTGCCACATGAACCAAACTGACAGTAAAACACCAATTATCTGAAGCAAACCACACAAAACTAATGGCTACAACATAAATCTGTTGGGTCATTACGTTAAGATGGAGAGTCCCATGTTTTTATGTTGAGCTGAATTAAAGATATCACACACCTTGCCGACTAATTTAAGGAGCATGTTTACATGCACACTAGTGTTTTGGAAGTCTGGAGTATCACAGTTCCAGTATGTGTTTGTGCAAACACCATATCTTGGCTTCAGAGACCAGAGCATTGAGGCATGGAAACACTTAATTGAGGTTTCTGATCACTGATCACTATCTTTAATTTAAATGACTGGTTTGATGTAGGTGTTGCAGTGGTTAGCCTCACAGCAAGAAGGCTCTGGGTTCCTCCCACAATCCAAAGACATGCAGGCTTAGGTTAATTGGCGACTAAAAAATTAGCCGTATGTGTGAATGTGAGCATGAATGGTTGTTTGTTTCTATATGTCAGCCCTGTGATAGACTGATGACCTGTCCGTGACCCTAAAAGGATGGCAATATGGCTATTGAAAGAGAGTGAGGTCACTGGTCATCCTGTAAAACCACAAATTGTCATTTTAGATTTTAATTTCTTTCACATTTCATTTAGCTTTCGACTAAAAAAGCAGATATGTCAAACTGTTTCTTGGAGTAAAACCCAAAAATGTGATAATAAATGATATTATTAAAACCAGAGAAACCTATAAATGAAAGTCTAAAACTAATACAGGGGATAAATGGTCGTTTCAGTCCTCCATTACTGGTGGTAAATAGTGAAACCAAACCCAGCTGAATGGTAGATGGAGCAGACTCTGTGGAACCAGCGAAAAAATGGATAATAGAAAGAATAGAAATAACAGCGAGTGGCTGGTTGGAAAGGGAAAGAGAAACCTGCAGTGACAGACAGTCAGAAACCAGGATAATGATGATTCATGGGAACAGGGATATAAATAACCAGACCCCACGTAAACTTTATCCCAAAGGAGATGAAAACCAGGATAAGACTCGTAATCAGGATACAAGTGTTTGTGTTAACACCCTCATAGACTTTAATATGCTTGTCTCTGTTTAGACCAATGTTTACCTGCCACTCTGTTTCCATAGCACACAAACATCTGCCGCCTTCCTCTGCTTCATGTAAGCATTAAACTAACCCATCTTCCAAACCTGACAACTTTTCTCTCTGTTACACTAAATAAAAGCTTTTCTACTGTTTCAATAAATGCTGTCCTTCTCAAATGGAAAGCGCAACACTTTAGTGTCTTTACCATCTAGTGTTACTGCGGAGGAAAGGTCCATGAAACCACAAAAGCCAGTTCTCTGCCTGTGTACTCGCTGATTAAGTGACTATTTTAAATTGGCTGAGTTGTGACAGAAGCACAAAGAGGTGTTCCCAGTGGTGTCCTTGGTGATGGCACAATCTTGCACATTGCCACAAGACAGCTATTTTGCTTCTTACTCTCACATCAAGTGATGAAATCTTTAGAGTCTTCTCAATAAGAGTGTGATAGCAATTTAGAGGATTAAATGTAATATATGATGTTTGTGACCAAACTTGTACACCTTCTTTTCAGAGCCGAAAGGCAACACACAGATGTCATACACACATCCATAATTCTGCTCAGAAATCAATGAAAAGGCTGTCATTGTAAGATAAGATCTTGCCTTGTGATCGTCATGTTTTCTTCAGTATCAGAAATAATCCAGTGATACTGTACATTCATGGATAGAGTGTAAGCAAGAACTCAAAATGTGTTCACATGTAGTGAGGATGCCAAATGTAAACGCAGCAAAAGTGATGCGTTTTGAAACCAAAATGCATTAGTGTAGACGTTGTCTGTGGCTCAGTGTTTGCGCTCGTGTCATCCATATCACCAGCTTCAGTTTGGGTGAGTGCTTCTGTTAGTTGGACTGGGCAGAGGCACGTGACTAAACACAAGGTAGTATTTGTCAAAGGTGACAGTTGGTGAACGCACACATTGGGAATAGTATTAACCCAATTCATAGGCTTGAGCAAGATTATGTTGGTGAGAGGTTCTAAATGTCACTTTTGATACTTTTTCTGATAGATGCCCAGCCATGATGTGATGCTTACTTTCTCCTCTCTTTCTGTCTTACATCGCTCTTTCTCTCCTTCCATATGTGCCTCTGACAACCACCCTCCCTTCTTTCCTTTTTTATTTCCTTCATTCCTCACATCTTTCATTTTTCCTAACTCATTGATTGTATTTGGATGGTTTCTCTTCAGCTGCCATACATTTATTGATCCAGGGCACCTGCAGGCTACCTTGCCTCCCCACACCCACACACACACACACACACACACACACACACACACACACACAAACAGAGACACACACACACACACAAACACACACACACACACACACGGATTCCCTCCCTCTCTCTCTCTCTATCTCATTCACACAAACCACATTCACACACCCATGTACCATCTGTACCTCTGCACTGTGTCGAGCTATCTCAGTCTACTACAATAAACCAGTTGTGAATAGGCACAGGACTGCACTGTGAAACTGCCAGTGGAGACATAATAGTCGATGGTGAATGTGTGTGTGTGTGTGTGTGTGTGTGTGTGTGTGTGTGTGTGTGTGTGTGTGTGTGTGCGTGTGTGTGCACGCGTGTGTTTCTGTGTTATCTCTCTGATTCTGTCCCTTTCCACCCTCTTATTTTCTCTCCATCCCTCTGTCTCCTCCTCCTCGTCTCCCCTCAGAAACAAGATAAGTTTGTTGAAAACTCCTTGTTGTCGCAGGCCATTGTCTGTTGTCTCATGTGAGTAACTTTGTATCCACTGTGATAGATGTGGCCGCAACCTGGAAAGATGTATTACTTAATTAACTTAATGGCGTCTGTGTGTGATTATCTGGCCTGAGTGATCATGTGTTTGTGTGCGTGCATCTATACAGTATGTGTATGACTTCAGATAATGTGTGTGCATCTATGCGTGCATGTGTGTGTTGTCTAGTGAATTGAGCAACATAAAGAAAAAGGCTCATTACCTCAAAACCAGGAAGACAAATTGGAACCAATGGCCTGATCATTCCTCAACTTATAATTAATGATGCTGAGCACTTCCAACCGGAACCCTTATCCCTGCACTTTTTCATCAAAGATCCACCTTTCCCACTCGATTTAACAGGAAGCATATTGTACAGGTGGCTCTGGTGGTCTTGAGGTTGGAGAAGCGAGCACACGAGCACAATGTTGTCAGTTTGAATCTTTGCACCAGCTGGAGAAAATATGGGCAGGGGAAGGAAATGAACAAAAGCCAGAGTGTAGCAGACGGAGGTGGCATTGGGCACCTGCCAGGTGTGAATTTGTATGAGTGTGTATGTGGTCCAGGGCATGACTGGAAAACAGCACGGAGCTCAGCCAAATTTCATCACTTAATTATGTATAAAAAGTCTCGAACAAGTTCAAAGGAAAGGTTATATACCAGTTTTCCTCAAATATAAGCCGGGACTCAATTAAAAGCTGGGTCTCCAATAATGGCTGGAATGTGTTTGACACAAACAAACAAAGGTCGGCATCCTAATATAGGCCGGGGACAAAACAAGTTAAGCATAATATACATTTCTACTGCTTTAAATGAATACATTTATCAATATAATCATGCTATTATCAACACTTTATTGTTTTAGATTACTCATCTGAGTAATATCTAAGTATTATTGACTGTTTCAGTCACTGTGGGTGTACATGCGTATTCCATTTTCATTTGTTGTCCTTTAATTCCATCCTGCTGTTGTTTTGTGTACTATGTCTGCAGATGTTTCACAGTAAAAGCCCTGTTTAGAAATGTAGCGTTTCTCTCCACTGAAATGCCAGAGGGCTTTTAATTTGAAACGCTTACAAGAAGTGTTGAGTTTGTATTATCAGCATAATGCAGTAACTTTAACAGGGTAAATGGGAGCAGAACAAAACGAGGCTCACCTGGTTTAAAGTTAATGCAAATTTTACAGGGCAAATGGGAGCGGATCAAAACAAGGCTTTATATTACAATCTGACCAGTTGTACATATCAGAGGGAATTAGAAATAAATGATTCTTGTTGCTTAGTGGAAACCATTGTAAGAGCTCTTGGAGGTAAATTGTGGGGATGTTTATAAGTATAAAACATACATACAAACATAAGTGAATGAGTCTATTTGATTAGAGGAAAGACTCTTATCCAAGAAAATTAGTGTTATTCTTCTCCGCTTGGTCATTTAAAAGATTATTCCACCCACTCAGCATTGCGCTCCTGTGACACTTTTGGACTCACGATGGACAGTTTCAAACAGTCACAATCGAGCAGAAGAACCACTAACATTTTCTATGCCACATATTTGTCTCTCTTGTCAAAACCTGGCACCTGTATTACCCATGATGCAACTCGACAGCTGACGCTTCAGTAGGAGATTCTGGTGTGCAATGCTAGTACTGGCTCATGTAGCCTACAGGGTTACAGAAGTCTGGTAAACTCACATCTTTCTAATTCTACAGCCCCCAGACTTTTTTCTCATTTTCTAACTTTGAGTCTCCAGACCCAACTCACGCTGACTCAAGTGACATCACTTGAGGCAGTTTAACAGATTTGGCACAGCTCTCTTTGGAGCCACAAAAGGCTTTATACAACTTTTGTCACACATGCAGCATTACTCTCCATAACCTTTAAACAGACTTGGATGTGTAAAATTGCTTTTACCTAAGGAGCTGGACTAGTTTTGGAGGACCTTGGTATTTGGTTTGTTTCTCTAGATTGTGTTATGGGTGGATCATTATCTGTACCAAACCCGACCTAAATGGATATGGTATCGGCCAGAGGTGACTGAAACTTTCTTGACTGGTCTGACAACTTCTGCTTGTTCTGTGACACTGAACCCTATAGGTGGAGTGGTGTTGGTGTCACACAACTGGTGTAACTCTCAGCTTAAAACAATAAAGCTGATCCTTGGCACCTCCTCCCTCATGTTGTGCAAGTTGAAAGAGACAACAAACTGTTGCCATGTATTTTGATTGTCTAGGATTTCTTTTCACACAGTGACCATTTGAAGAGACAAAAACATTGTCTAGTCTGGACATAAAGCACAAACAACAACATAACCAACATACAGGCTTTAGGGAAGGAACAGTGTGACCTGGAAGAGGTGGAAATTTGTGGTGTGGCAACCAGTTGCATCTGACATCAATTACGTGTTTACCCTAGATAAAAGTAATCTGCTGCTTACATATTACTGTTGAAACAACACTCCGGTCAGATTCTGCTTCTGCACAAAATGTCAAACAGCACGATTGAACCACAGGCGGCTGAGTGTGCCAGCTGTCTGCCCCGGAGTGTTCTGTGTGTTTTTACTTTTCAGGTAGAATGGCGTGTCAGGAAACAGGAAGAACAGTAGGGCAGCTTGAAAAAAATCTGCCAAATTCTGTGGGGGAAACCCTGACAGCGCACAGTGGCTAATAATTAATGGGGTGCAGTTGGTGAAGCAGGCAGCGGGTCAAAGGGGCTGACGAGGTAATGAGCCACAGGTACACTGTGGGCACCTTGTGGACAGGTGAGGAATGGCAAACTGAAATACAAACACACACAGAGGCACTGCTGCATCCACCCAGTGGAAATGGCCTATAAAATCCTCCACCAATGAGTGTGCGCTGGTGCTGACTTACCAAACTGCAGTGTGTCTAAGAGCATGTGGTGTGCAAAGAGCGTATACAGGCACATTAACTTTCTTCACAGCCTTTTCATGCTGGAACTAGACAAAATGTAGTGACATTAAAAACACTGGAAAAACAGAAGGCATGGTGTCAGTATCCAAGGTGTCTGTCAGTATCCATGGTGATGGATGTTTCCATCTTACAATGGAGAACAGCCTATAGTGTCCCCAACTACCTGATGCTTAGAACATATTATACCAAGCAAACTATAACATACTACAGTGAGCAATAAAAAGAAGCATTTCCTGCATCCACACATGAACAAACAGACACAACATAATCCCACACAGAGAGGTTATTCATTGTTGCCTTTGGACTGAAGGGGATTCCCTTTCAGTGTGGAGAATTTTAATATTGAGCTGTGAATCATGGAGGCCGTGAAGGACTGACTGTCATTCTGCCCTTTCAACAGTTGTGAGTAATATTTCTATATCTCATTCCTCCAGCTGATGTATGTGTGTCCAGTAACGATTAGAGTTATATGCCCATAATTTACATTTTAAATAATAATTCTTCCTCTTACAGCCAGTTTTACATTGTTTTTAGATGTGTATGTTGTGGGTTTAACTCAGTGTTGCGTAGTACAGTTGACAAGGACACTTCTTGGTGCCAGAAATGGTAACAATGTAACTGTGGAGAGACAAGCAGTCCCAGGGTTTCTCTTGTGTAAATGCTCCCTGTACCTGTGTAACAAAATGCCTCAACACTCGCCAACATGGTTTCTGCACTGCAGCGTTGGAAGCTACACATTCTTTGACAGACATTTCTTCAAATTAATAGATTTATGTGTTAAAAAATATTGTTGATACTATAATTTTACTCTTGTTTATAGTCACATATAAAGAAAAAAAAAAGTGTCAACTTCCAAGATTTTCAAGGGAAATGTTTAGAGAAATAGAAACAGTTGGGAAAATAAAAGTCACTAAACTCCTGTTTAATAACACAGCATTTTCTTCCATAGACAAATAATTTTATGTTGAAATAGGAGAATTTGGAGAAAAAATGGCATGTATGTCTGATATCTGTGTAGAAAACAAATGAAATTCAGAAGCAATAACTGGATGGATTGCGATTAAATTATCAAACTCCATAATTTCTTCCATAGTAATCGCAACAAATTGATCATTTAATAATATTCAGACACGACACATGATACTGTGGCATTTCGACCAAACTGGAGCAAGATATCTAGCCTAGCTAGAGATTAGTGGGACGGTGGCTCACCACTGGCACAGTGTAGGCAGATAACTCAGTCTTGACTCCTCTTGGAATGTGATTGAAACATGAGGATTTATTGGAGTTGTAATTCATATCATGGAGCAGGAGATTGTGTCTTTGTCGGAGCAGCTGATAACAGTGCAGAAAAACAGCCAGAAAAGACTAGCTGTCTGTTAAAACTGGGATAAATTTCATTAAAAAGTTTAGTAGATTGTAATCTTCATTGTAATAACATTTAATGACTATATTTTCAACCTTTTTGACTTGATCCAATGGATAGATTTCTCGAGCACAAGCACTTAATGAAAACAAAAACTTTTACATATACATATACAAAGCGTTATACACCGGTTTACAAGTGAGGTGCCACCACAGTATAAATTAATGTATCTGCATGAGCTGCAGGAATTTATGCCACCCTGTCCATAATTTAGTGAAACAAAATTACACATGACTCCATGTAGTTTATACACAATGTGCACACTGATGAGTTAGATCCAAGGGATATTGAGGTTAAAAGACTCATATGAGCTTGCAGACTACTCTGCAAAAAAATCACCCTTGTAAGTAATCGAATCTCATTTTGCATATTGAAATTTGCTGTTTATGAGAAGCAAGAGAAGGTCTCTGCTAGTGGGATGAGATAATTCCATTTGTTTCCAAAACAGCTGAGGTTATTTTCTAGAAATACACACTGGAGTTTCACAGCAATGAAGACTAAATAGGCACTTCAATACATTCCAATCAAGAAAATAACATCTGAAGTAATAAAATTCTTGCATTAGGACCAAGTGATTTGTAGTTTCTCTGGTTTAGGGTAAAAAAAAAAAAAAGATTTAAAGACTCAACTGCTTTCTATCCTCTGTCTATAAGATTGTTTGTTCATCTTTTTCCTTCTCCCACAATGTGCGCCTAGGTTCTTCAGATCATTGTTTTTGTAAAAAAAAGAAAAAAACTGTTTATCATGTTCTGCTCTTGAGTGACAGGCAGATGACTTTGAATGTGCACTCTGGATGTGGAATAATGAGACGTGTATTCATATTAATGCACTTTGGTGACTCAAAAGAAGACTTGAAAGGAAGTCGTGCTCTGTGTGTGCGTGGGCTCTAAGGAAGGTGTGTATGTGTGTGTGTGTGTGTGTGTGTGTGTGTGTGTGTGTGTGTGTGGGAGGAGAGGTGGGCAGTCGGTAACAGAGGATCTTACTTCAATGTCCAGCCTGAGCAGCTAGAGAGGGATAGAGAGAGATAAACAGAAAAAAAAGAAAGAAAGAGAGAAAGAGTGGAGGTGTGTAGGGAGGAGTGGGTGGAGGGAAAGGCCTTGAGAGGGATGTGAAGATGAATGCAGGGGAAGAGGTGTGCACAAGGGAGACGAGGAGGAAAATAAGTGGAGGTGCATCTTAGTTGTCTGTTCACATGAAGGATACAGGAGTCCTTCTGCTTATTGGCTATTACGACACATTATTACACATCAGTGTTCAATACCGATTAACACTGGCAAGGGTGGTAGAATCACTCATGGGTGCTCACAGGTCTGTGGATGAAATGAAAGTTTTCGAATGCACTGTAATGATGTCAATTTTAATGGGAAGTTGCCATTTCTCTTTAAAAACTGGGCCTCACTTTAATTGCTTTATGGGTGTTTTATGTTTTACAGGTATGGATGTATGCTATGCCATTGCAATTTATTTCAAAGGTGTCAAAGCCTGTCGGATTACATTTATAATGTGGCTTTAAGAATGAAGTTGACACATGCATATAAGCTGGAAGAAATAACTGGATGAAAATTTGATTGTTTTTTTTTTCAATTTCTCTACAATTTCTCTTTATCTCCCTTTTCATCAAGTGAAACATGTTTTTCTTGTATAAAAGAAGCTGAGTTTAAGTATAATAAGGTCCTTCACCAATTCATCAGTGTGGCAACTCAATGACAGCTTACTGTTTGACCCAAAACTGATCCTTGTGGAACCCCCTTTGTTAATGTTCAGCCTTCACACCTTCACCCTTGACACCCAAACCCACCCACGCAAATCCCAAATCTCATTTCCCAATCTAATTTTTATCTGTGACATTGGACTCCAACAAGTCTAACATGAAACAGATTATTTAAGTTGGAAATGAAAATCAGAATTATGTCAAAACCCAACATTGGCTTAATTGATGTTGTGACGTAGCAGATGTTGGTTTTTGGTTATAATATTGGTATTTAATATGTCAAGATGGCGTTTGCATGAGACATATCGAAGACATTGGATTTTGGTTCTTTAACACAACTTAAAATCAACAAATTACAGGGTTCTGAGATTCCTCCAGCCGCACCAAAACAGTAGTGACTTAACTGCTTCTTCCATCCTCCTCTTCTTCTTCCCCCTCCCCTCTGTATCCTCTTCTCTGCACCACAGCGAAATCTCTCTGTAAAGATAACCATAGAGGGTGTGTGGGAATGACTTGGCAATTACAACTATGAAATATATTAATTATTTGAACTGTAAAATCAATTGTTACGGCATTTGGAAAAAAGCAGTAGCAACCGCAATTATCTTGATGTTGGGCCAAGGGGGATTTTAGGGTCTGGGAACACTGATAAAGCATTGATCTTGCTTCTTTTTACATCCCTGTTCATCTATTTCCTTTGACTGTTCTCTGGACTTTCCTCATTCTCCTGACATCCTGTCTGCTCATGTCCATCTGTCTTGCTGTCTGTCTGGCTTCACAGGCCAGAGCTCTGGGTGTAATGTCTCTTTTGTGTGTTTTTTAGCTTACGCTTTGTAGCTCTTGGCTGGGAGTTGCTGTCCAAACTGTGTTAAACATGAGCTGTTTGCTGACATTTGCTGGTTCAAAGTGTTGCTTTATGACAAGAAAATAATTGGAACCTGTTGCCGTTATCTACAGGGCCTCAAACTGTGCCTCAATATTACAGTAGTAATTATTAATATGTGAAATAATTTAAGCAATAGGGTAAGGGTTAGTTAAAAGGGTTTATTAAAATTCAACTCATTGTTTTCATAATAAGTTTTATAGGGCCAGTTTTCAAAAGTCTGTTTTAATTTCATAATGGCATTTTGATTCTAAAAGTGTTCCTCTGTGTAAGACACAGATGGAACTGGTATATCTACATGGACTGCAGTCATTATTACTCAATTAATCACAACCTGTGTCTAAGAACTCAGATTGTCTGAGAAACATGTGTGGATGTATTGGGTGTAGTAGTTGGTTGATTCAAAACAACTTTAGCATTGTTGTTAACTAACAGGAGCTCACTGGCTAAATTTGGAAGCAGTTGTTGAGCTTGCTAGCTTAAAGCTAAAATATGTAACTTTTCCACATGAAAATGTCTGAAAATGAGTAGACCTATGTTTTTTTTATTGAGCTGTGTACTAACATAATCCCAAATGTTTCAAACCTAGTGAAATCTGTGATTTTAATCATGGTAACGGCTGTCTGTCAATGGCAACATTTACCCTATGCACATGCATCAGGGTTGAGGTTTCCTACCAGAAGGTCAAAATTGACTTTTTATCCAGTTTAAGCCACATTCGCTCTTTACACCTTGGCCATTTTCAACTATATATTTTAAGAAGGATTTTAGTCACTGGACGTCTAGATCATAAGCCCCGCCCTGACGTCCTGTGTCCACCAACAGCGTCAGTGAGACACTGATTCTTAACATGAAACTGCTTTTTTCAGTGTTTCTACTGGTTTTAAGCCCCTTGTCCATTTGTTATAGAGAGGAGGACACCTCTGTGAATGATTTGCCTGCATGTAAAAACCTCCTGAATTTCTGAATCATAAGTTATCAAAGAAAAAATTAAAACAGAGGTTAGCTTCCCTTGTCCAACATACAGCATTGGTGAAACACTGACTTTAAATGTGAAACTGCTTTATTCAGTGTTTTAAACGGTTATAATCACTTGGTCTGTTTGTTTTGGACAGGAGGAGAATTCTGTGGACGATTCATCTCCTGATAAGAACCTCCTGAACAATTGACACTGAGGGAATCCAAACTTGGAGTAGCTGACGGCAATGGCGATGGAGACAACAACTCCCGTGATCCCACACTACTTCACGACGTCACCATATGCAGTCTATTGTTATTGTTTCGATTGTGAGACCCCTAGTGGCAGAAGGTACATACTGTGCGTCTAAGAGAGGCAAGGGGCATGTAAGATGGGAGGAGAGTGAAAACGCTACTTTCTCATTTATTCTCCTTCCATATATTTTCCCTCTTTCTTATCATGACTATCTTATCCGCACTCCCTGTCGCACTGTTATTCATTGCTGTGCAGAGTGGTTCTATTGTTAAACTTACTGTGTGCTTCTGTTTGAAAGTTTGGTCTCGTGTTTAATCACTGTTTCTTTGTGGTTTGCGTTCCTTATTCCCTAGAGAAAAAGGAAGGAGCACTCTTGGCAATTTCCTTCTTGGCCAAGCTAAACTAGCTATCAACACTACACACAAGGCTAGACACAGGGAGGGGAAGTTATTGATCTTCTAACTCTGTTCCAAACGATGGTAACAACTAGAATATTGAGCTTTTGTATCATCAAATAGAACAAACTGAAAAATTACAGCACTTGTTTCTGTCTACCCACCTCCTACACTTTGTCAGCTCTCATGTACGTACAGCGGTTTCTCTTGGAATCAGTTGGATGTGTATGCAAACCATCCAGCCCATTTGTTAACCCCATTCAGGTGATAACCTTGGCGCAAATGTACCGCTATCTGTATGGGTTGGCTAGGGTCGTGAAATGGTACATTTGAAAGCACTGGAACAAAAAGTGAATTACAAGACAAGGCACAGTGGAACAGTAATTAATAAAGTAGAGGACAGAGCGTCCTTGGATATTCTACGAGCATATTTCACAGAGTTTGGCTGCTCATACATTTAACCTTAAAATGAAATGATTTTTCCTAAAGACTTTTGTCTCTGCCTCAACACTTTGTTCGCTTTGACAACCTGAAATTCGGAAAAAGAAAAGTTCAGTATATAAAAAAGTCACCCCTCTAAATACATTATATTGTCCAGAACTTTCTGCAAATTTCCAAAATATCAGGCAGGTCTCTGGTCAATTAAGTTTTTTCAATTTATTTTGGATGCCGTGAGGAACAAAACTGGCATTCAAACATTACATTTGCCGTCCTTGTAGTTTACAGAAAGGATTTGATTTGGAGCTCAAAATGGGTTAGTGAATTACAACAGATAACAACAAGACAGCACACACTCGAACAGGTGGAGAGTAATGATAAACTATACAAAATATCCTTATCTCTCCAGTGTCAAAGCAAATGGAAGGGGTAGGACAATTCACATCTTGTTAGTTACTGTGTGAGCACACAATTTTCTATGTTACCGTATTTTGAGATCTCAGCACTACTTGTTCCATACAGTGGCAAAAGCTATAAAAACCTGACACAAATTACAACCCAGAATGATTTATTATTTTTTATTATAAATACAGAATAATTCATTAGTATAATGATGTTTATTTGTTGGAAAATATCAAGTATGGGCCTCTGAAATATTTAATAACTTAAAAGCAAAGCTGCATGGTGTCACTCTTGCAGATAAGATGAGAAAGCTGTGACTGAGAAATTGACAGATACAGTTGGTTTTTACACACTACACTGTATGCAGACTTTTTGGAGTGGTCTCGTTTCGTCCCACTACAGATTTCTGAACTCTGTCCTCCCTCTGCCAGCTGTCCCCTCCTCCTCCTTTCTCTCCAGCCTCTCGCCATAATCCAGCCTGTCGTGTGTAGCCACTGACTCTCTTACTAATGAACAGCTCTGTCTTTGACACTCACCTCACAGCAGCAAGGAAAGAACAATGTGGCGTCTGCCAACTTCTCAGCCAAGTTCAAACCTCCCAATGTCAAACTTTGGAGTGCTGCTTTAAAGCCTGAATCAGAGAGAGACAGGGGACATATTAGATTCTAAATGCCCAGGCACAGATATAGGAACTCAAAGAGATTATGTGGACTTAATTTGAATTTCCTGTGCTTAATTCAAATGCCTGGGCTTGTAGACACAGGAAGCAAGCATGAGAGGCTAAGTAAGTGCAAGTACAAGTTTAATGGATTTTCTGTACTTTTCACTCACCTCACAGTTTAGCTCTCATTCATTTTTTTTTCTTTTTGTGTTGAAGGGAAATAAGAAAAAAAGGTGTCTTAACATCAATATATTTGACAGCCAGCTGTGGTAATTCAACATGTTGCCCTTCTCACCTGAGATCATATCTACACTTACTGACATGTGATGGTCAGAAGGCCATGAGGTTGCTGCTTTCGATGTCATTGAATATACTGATCACAGACTGCTACGGGAATGAGCTCTAGCACCTGGAAATTAGTTAGCATTTCAGCTTTTCTGGTTACCCTCGTCCGTTAATCGATGGGTTTTTTGAATGGGTTTTTGGTTACATGACTTATAAGGTCTCTGGTTAACAGAAGGTGAAGACATTTTCATTATATTCTAAGAATACCCCAGTCGTCATGTTTTAACCTATTAAACATCATCACGCCGAACACAAAAACTGATCTTCTCACCAGTCCACTTTGACAGCCTCGTTGTGTTTACGCGTGAGCTTTTACAGACTAAGAGGAAATGCTTCTATAAACGAGGTAAGCCCTAAGTTATGAGTTGGAAGTTTAGTAGTGGTGATGAAGTCATGCGACCGTGGTGTCTAACATTAGATTTTTACTTCTGGCGATTGTATTTAGGCTTCATACAAGTGGTGTAGATTTGTGAAAATTATCCTACTGAACAAAACACGAAAGTATCACAAACGTTTGTCGCAGAGCTTTTTTTGTGCAGTAATCCAATGTAAAAATCTTTTGTAAAAAAGACTTTTTCTGGGTTGGCCTAAAATACGTCATCCCTGCAGCACTATTGACTATGTACATGCAGTCATATGACCCCAAGAGAGGCAAATATACAGTGAGTATTTCAAATGGTATATTGCACTGAGAAAATACAATACACTTTGATGTGCCACCCAAGAATTTGTAATTGCTAACTTATAACACATAGCTAGCAATTTGGATTGTTAGCATGGTAATGTGCTAATGTGTTACCATCCTGCTCGTTGAGACTTTGCTAATTCTCATCTGTCTAGTAGATGGATGCTGTAATAACATGTACGACATGTTGTGATTGTATTATGTTGAACTCAAGATATCCCTCCATTACAGATGGCATCTTTCTCATGACTTATTCAGTTGTATTCTACAAGAAAGACAACTCTATCCAATTGCCTCTTTGACATTTGAGCACCATTCCTGCTGTTATCCTCAAACATTGTCACAGGAGAAAATTTCAGATTCTTTTTGCTCTCATTCTGGATTTCCTCTCTCTCTTTTGTCTCTTTGAGTTTTGTCTTTAATCTGTTTCTTTGTCTTTTCATCTTTTTCCCATCTCTGCTCTGTCTTTCTCCTCCCTCCTTTCACTCCAACATCCTTGGCGTCTCAGCAAGAAAGACGTTGCCATCGGGAGAAAAGTGTAGTTACTGGTGCTCTTTTGAAGCTTCACACAGCTTACAGCACAAGGGCACTGCTATGATCAGAGAGAAAGACAGAGATAGGGAGGAAGATGAACAGAAAGCGAGAGAGACAAGAAGAAGAAGATTGACACGGGGAAGGAGCACGAAGGCAGAGGGAAAGAGAAAACATCTCTCACAAACATTGATATGAAGAGAGGAAGTAGAAGTTGGACAAAACATGCAAGATTAAATCTGTATATTTCAAGAAAACGAGTGAGAAACTCAGCACCTGAGCAGAGAGGGAGATCATGGGGTTTGAGAATGAGTATGGGAGAAAAGACCCTGAGGAGGGTGGATCTACCTCCTCCACCTCCTTATCTCCTGTTCCCAGGGTTTAGGAGGAGCTTAACAGAAGACCTGTTGACTCTACAGAACATTCACAACTCACATGCAAAAGTGGGAAAAGCTGCAGAGCAAGAGGTGAACGCAAGAGAGGAGAGGGAGGAAAAGGAGGGACAGGAAAACAGGAGAGGGGAAAGAGATGGCATGTGAAAACAAAACTGGATGAGCTGAAGAAAGATGGTGGAAGCAGAGTTTAAACAATTACTGCATCTTTGCAAGTGAACAGTGGACATGCACGTGTTTCTATACATATTACAACATGGCATGAGTACGTGGACAGGTTCCAAACATGCACTCTAGAAAACATAATGGAATCCTCCGACTACTGAGAAGAAGAGCTCCAGTGTTGTTGTACTTGGCTGAACAACATTAAAGTAAAAAAAAAAAAAAACAACAGAAAAAAAAGTAGCAGTTCCTTAACTCACCTCTTCTTTTCTTTTTACATTGTTTGTCCGTAAAGGTTAAAACAAGATACACTTTAAAAAAATAATGTTTTTTTGTTTTTTTTTTATCTTTTACTTTTTAGTTTTCGAAAGGCACAAAAAGACTTCCTGGGAATGGCGATCTATGGTTAGTCCATGACTTTGGACCAGACTGAAATATGTCAACAACTATTGCCATGAAGTTTTGTACAGATATTCATGGATTTTAATTGGCAAAACAAAATTTAGGACTAAAGTTACTGTAAAACTGTTGCGTAGAGAAAAAAAACATCATCCTTGAGGATACAAAGATTTCTGATGTGGAGCTATTTCCTTGTGTTACCTGGAGTTATCTGTTCATTGTCTTAGTCAGTCTCTTTTAGCCATGGCTACATATGGCTCTAGGGATGTCATTGTCGATCAAGTGCTCCACAATTTCGGTCCAGACTGAAATATCTCAACAGCTTTTGGATGGATTGATACAGTCAAGAGTCAAGATTTAACAAAATGTCCCAGCGGGGCAATTTTGCTGTACAACAGTTGTCCAACAAATACATACAACACATCAGACACAACACAGCACAGGATATGTATCTTCTACACTTTCCCCATAAATCATGGAAAAACAAGACACATTGACATGACTCTGTAGCCTCCAGTCTGCCCTGAAGAAGTAGTGCTGCTCAGAGGGCGTATCATAACCGCTTGTCTCGTAAACACAACGTCTGTAGCTCTCAGCAACACTGGGTAAGTAAAACTCACAAATAGCTTCTTTAAGTGCAAATAAAAAAAACTTGCAAGAATAAGAAACGCAACCAAACTACAGGAAATGCAAGCTGTGATTTTTACATGCAAATCACATTTCTTTGTATTTCACATTGTAGCTGTTTGACGTAATAAATTCGGGTTGCAGTTTATGTTGGCTGGTTTGTGATTCCACATTTCTTCGTAGTTTATTAAACAAATAATATTTATGCCATTGGGAACTGTTGGGTCTCTCTGATCAATGTTATAAAGAGTATGGTCTAGACCTGCTCTATTTGAAAAGTGCTTTGAGATAACTTCTGTTGTGATTTGGCATTATATAAATAAGAATTGACCTGACTTGACTTGACGCCGTGCCAGTAACTTATTATTCATTAGTTTTGAGGTCACTGCTCTTCCACAGCTTCTATTCTGCACAACTAGCACTTCAATAAATATTGAAAATAATATGTACGTTTTCCAAACAAGATGTTCCCAACTGGTTTACTGTAGTTTTCCTGTGAGGTTTTTGTTTGAAGTCCTGTTTTCCCGCCGTATTTGACATCAGCAACAAACAAACACCACTGCTTGCTCTGAAAATCTATTTTGGAGAGCCCCAGCTGTGCCTCTTTCTGCCCTATCCTCCATCTTTGAAAATAAAAATGTCTCTGTTTTGTCTATACCTCCCTGCTGCGATTCAAGTTGAAATCAATGATGAGTAAGAGCTTTCAACTTGGTTAACTCTGTCTATTTGATGCACCCATTTCAATTGCTTCTTTTTCTTAGATCAAGCTTTTGAATTAATTTAGGTCATTAGTAAATTATCAATATGTAGGCTAATGCTTCACAGTGTTTTTTCAATATTTAAGAGTCTGCTCCCACAGGCTCTAAATCTCTCTATCCTCCTCAACACCATAAAAACCCACTAATAATTAAGTCTCTTTAAAAGTAAGAAAAACATGGGTATTTCTGAAACTGCCTTGTCTTAAAAATGATGTTTGTTTTCAGGGCAAAATGTCCGATTTCATCTGGGGACCAATAAACATACAAACAACCACCTGTTTACACCACAACCAATGGCTTACTGTCACTTGCACCACCTGGCATCCCCTTCTTAATTAACCCCACTACATGCTGGCAGCCATGTGAAATGGTCACTGCAGGAGGGAAATGTGACATGAAATAAAACCAAAGGACAGAGAGGAGCAGCCTGTGAGCCTGAGGGATAAACAGGAGAGGAATTTCCGCTTTGACACACAACAGCTGACAAACACATACATGCAGGGAGCAGCTGGAAAAGTATTGTAGCTGTAATTGAAGAATAATTATGACTTAGCTCGATCTGTGCGCACATCCACAGCTTGGATTGACAGGACAGCTGATCTGGGGATATGATTTGATCTGCCTGTGATTGGTATAGTCATCATCCTCCACAAAAAAAACCTAAATGCAATCTTCCAAAGTACAAAGCAGCATATATTCATTTCAGGCACGTTCGGTAATTTTAAACTCCTGAAAACATTTTCTTTGGCTCCATACGGTCTCAGGTAAGGAAAGTACAGGTGCACAGTGTGCTGTGTACTCTATAACATGAAATAACAGCTTCTTTTTTAAAACAGGTGTGAGAAAGTTTGTCGAGACAGAATAAAAAAACGTGCATTTAAACGCTGCTAGAGGTCGCCTAACAACAAAAGGTAACTCTGGGTCATACTGTAATAAGCTCTTTACAGCACTCTCTATACATTGAGTCGCTACCAATGACCGTATTGTAACCGTATATGTACGGTTCCCCTGAGAGCTCAACGCACTCCAACTTAAGAAAACACATAAAAACAGACAAAACACAAACAAATTCAGAAAACATCTTCATCAATTTGACACCGCATGCGCTGCAAATACTCGCAACACAAGCAAATACACAAACGCGCTGCAAGTAGCTCAAATGACAACGCAAGTGTTTCCAGGGGACACAAAAAAGTGATGAACCCGACTGGGATGCACTTGCATGGATGTATTATGATGCATCTAACCCTAATAGATATAATCCATATGCACTTATTGTTCAATGCTTTTAACTGCAAAAGTCACAAACCACTGAACAACAAGTTTTCTTAATTTGCAGTGTGTTGAGTTCTCAGGGCCACCGTACTTTTCAGAGCTTCTTATTAAAATAACTGTTTAGAGCAGCCATGAGAGCTGGGAAGTCGTGGCACCTCTTTCCCTTTTTCTCCAGCCGTGGTCACAACAGCTGAACGTCAATTTGTAAGATGTTTTGCCTTCCCTAGTTGGACATTTGGCCAGGAATACTGTTTTCTAGTTTCTGGTAGCAACGCGTCGAGGCAGTTGAAGTAAGTATGACATTCCCTCATCATTCCTAACTTCTCTTGGGACCGTTAATTGGAGGTATCTGGACTGTTCGGACTGTTCTTTGTCATTCTACATGCTCTGGTTTAGCTCTCAAATGACGTGATTCAGGAATCGCACAAAAACCACTTCCCTATCATCTTCAGTTGCAGAGCTGATGTCATCAAAACCCTCTGATATCAAAGACAGAGCTGCTCTGAATCAAACGTGACACCAAGGTGCTGCAGCATCATAACAGCAAACTTAATATAAACAGAGCTCTTCATCATTGTGTTTGTATTTAATCATAGTAATATTAGTGCTATGAAATCTAACATGAACCTGTGTGTCCGGATTAGCCTGTAGCTTCCTCACAATCCCTGTCACTGATCCATAATAAGTAAATCCAACAATATAACAAGATTACAGTTCTATGTCATACACCAGCACTTGTGGACTCTATGGATGAGAGCCACATGGCCCCTACTTCTCTGACACACTGTTAAAAGTTGAATGCCTGTGAATGGATGTAATTCAGTTTGGAGAAGGTGACACGAGGGCCCTCTTGAAAAAAATGAATGTACAGTGGTAAGTGGAGGCTTTGGTTCTGACTGGAGAGGGGCGAGGTCAAAGGTGGTTAAGAGCTTTGAGGAGCCTAGACGGAGAGGAGTTGAGATGACCATGGACCACGGGGCAACCACGGGGGCAGCGGGACTGGGTCATTAAATATTCAGGATGGGGAGGGAGGGTGGGGGGTGGGGGGGCACAGTCCTTGATTCAAAAGCTCAGACAGCAAATTCGAGAGGAGTGAAGGGAAATCACAGAGACAGCACAACATCTCTTCAGCAGGGGGCAACATGCAACTGTTCCTGACTGAGGCTTCAAACCTTGGACCGGGACAAGAGGTCAGAGAAGGAACAGATGGCCCATCGCGTTATTAATTTACTTTTATGTATCTGTTGTTCCTCAGAGAGTGGAAAATCCTGTCCTCTTCTTCCCTTCCTCTTGTCAGTAGCAGTCAGCCACTGGACCGTACAGTCCGGTCGGATCTGCTTTCTATCGGTCTCTGTTTCTCTCCGTCTTTCTACTTCAAGGAATTTTCCATATGTAGGCCCATACCTATGCTCAGTCACCTCATTTTCTCTTTAACATACCCTCTCTGTCCTTCCTTTTTCTGTCTTTCTGCATCATCTCAAAGTGTTTTTCCATCATTTTTTATTCTGATTCGTTCTCATGACTCATTCTGGTGAAGGCTCAGCCCTCGTTTTCTTTGTGGAGTTCTTTTTTTGTTCCGTTACTTTCCCTGTCCTCACCTCTCCTTCGTTATTGCTCTCTCATGCTCTCTGTTTCTTGGCCTCCGATCCAAGTTTTCTTTCAGCATAAGAGGGTTTTAAATAACTGTGATTGCAGAGGTTGGCAGGCTGCCACAGGAGATTGTATCTGTCACTTAAACACCAATCTAACCCATGAATTTAATTCCTCTTTCTACTTAAAGAGATCCTGAGGATTTAATGTTACCTCTGCAGTGTTGAAGATATGAGAATACAGAATATATATATATATATATATATATATATATATATACACACACTTGAGCTGTTCTACTTGGTGGCGCTCAGTTAGAGTGGTTGATGAGTTTATAAAATGTGATTTTGCAAGGTGATCATAAAGTTTTACAAAGCCAGTGTTGACTTTCAGACCTGCTCCCATCTGCAGACAACGACCAGAAGGGATCATTTCAAATGTGTTTAATGATGCATCCCTAATTTCTCCGACAAAACACTTCAAATTCATGTCACTTTTATTAGGATGCAACCAGGTGGTGTTTTAATACGGCTGGAAATGTCGCAGACATTTCAGACAGTTTACGTCTATCCATCCAGTTGCGCAAATTGGAGAACACATCAAATACAAAGCGCACCGGAAGAGAGGGAAGAATATTTAAGTCAGCATAACCCATAACCTCATCAGTTCATATTATAGTGGATCAGTAAAGTGAATGAGAAAGACACCAAAGTGGTGAAACTGGGAGTGAACAGTGTTCCAGGGCCCACCAGTCTGTGCAGACTTGTAGAAGAGGAGGGGGAGGGAATTCAGGGTGGCGGGGGTGAGGGAGGGTTTTGTAGCAGAGTCAGGTGGAGATCTTGAAGACAACGCACCTTGAGGCCATATGATGAGTATCTAAACACCTGTATGTACTGATTTAAGCCCATGCACTGCAACGGTATCAGAGCACTGAAGTGCATCAATGCATCAGTATATCTTGTCCTGTTTCCCAGGACGTTTGTGCAATGCATTGGTCCAGATAAGAAGCAACAGACCCTTTTCATCTAAGACATTTGTACTGTAGGTAAAACACAGGTTTAAATAATACAATGAATGATGGCTGAATTCCAGGTTCAGGGTCCTGGCATTGTCCATGATGGCTGACTGTCACACTTGAATAGAACATAGCCCTTCTTTATGAACCTACTCTGCTTTAACTACTCTGACCAGTCAAGCTGCAGGAAAAAAGATCAAAATCACTCACTATTTACTATATAATGTAGATTTAATCTCAGACAGGAAACAAATGAAAGGAAAAAACAACATAAAGTGTCTTAGTGTTGGGCCACCATGTGACACGTGAACAGCTCAATGCTCCTTGGCATTGATTCTTCAAGTCTCAGAAAATTTTTCTATGGACACCATTCTTCCAAAAGATATTCTGTCATTTTGGTGTTTTGGGGCTGTCTAATACAAGGGTCCAAAATCTCCCATAGGTGTTTAATTCAGTTGAAATCTAGTAACTGTGAAGGCCACAACATAATGATTCACATCGTTTTCATTCTTATCAAACCATTCAGTGACCTCTTGCGCCTGATGGATGGAGACATTGTCAAAAACAAAGTTTACATGTGATATGCCTCAGTTTTCTCATAAAGCAATTACAAATAAAAATGTCTTTTGTTGAATATAACAGTTTCTAACTTTAAAGGTGCACACAGTGAGGTACAGTACATTAAAATTTAACACTATTCTCCAACATGGCACGGTATATTAGAGAAGAGATGTGTAATGATGACGATGACAAAGGGTGACATTGTTGGATCTATCTAGGAAATGTACTCAGGCAGTTTGGACTGAAACATTCTGGCATGTGTTTCTCTCTGGACTAAAGACTCATATTATTGTCTGGTGTATATACTGCATATACATGTACATGCGCTCACACTCATGAGTAAACTCCATCTGAGTGCGAGACACATGCTTGTGCCAGGTGGAAAGTCTGCCTCAGTCTGGCAGCCGACAGAGTGTGTAGACGACACGCAGGGCGGGTGCATCATCCCTCTGTGCACCAAGCAGCAAATCCCCTGTTGTACTTGCAGCTGGTGTTAGTCCTGATTCTGACAGGCTGAAAGGTAGACCTGCAAAGCATCGCTGCTACACGTGTCACGCATATTAAAGTTAACATGAGATTTGTTTAACGCGAACCCAGCGTTCTATGCATTGAAGTCAACAGCTAAAATTATACTTGACCTCATAATTACAAAATACAACATGTTGATTTGAAAATGCAGCAGGTGCGAAGATGATGCAGAATATTTCACTTAAATGAAGATGAAGAGTGTTCGACCTCTGCTCTCTGAAACGTCTTGACCCCAGCAGACGATAGAGTAGGAATAACCCATTCAGTTCTTAAAGCATGACCAGATCCCTTTGCAACAAACACCCGCAGGCACTCTAGGGTTTATAGCGGTTAAACTGACAGCATTAAAAATTAACCAGCAAAGTACAATATTTCTACTGTATGTCTCAAATACTCTCAATTCACACTGGAGGGAGAAATAAATTCCCTTTGCCTCCAGGCTGGAGATCCAGAGAACAGCCCCCTCCCCACCACCACCACTGAGAGTAAAGTGAGCCCACTTTCACAGTTTCCTCTTCACTCTGCCTACATATTGACTTTCAGTGACACGTACATAGTCTATTAGGCAAATTTTGTTCGTGGGCTTCTAATTCAGATTTACAAACCATGAACTATGTGACCTCATTGAGAAGAAAGAACTTTGTCTTTGTTTTGGTTTGGAATCCTTCACTCACCTGTCTCTCCTGGTCTGCAGGTAGATAACTGGTACATCTTGACCACCTGTGTATTCCAGTGTGTCCAGAATATATAAGTCCTGGCTGCCTACTATCCTCTTTGCTCACCACAGGCACAACACGTGTTGGTTTTGGTTTTGGTTATGTTATCTTGTTTTATTCCTTATGTTTACACCTGCACTCACATATTTCACTCATGCACACACTACTGATTTTACTGATTTCCACACCTCACACTCAAAACATTTAATTTGGAAACTTGATTTGGCTTGATTTGGTTTAATAAAAGTTTTCTTTATTAATCATAGCCATGGTGTGTTTCCCTTTTGATGTGGCTACTTGAGCCAGGGTCATATAAAATGGGGGCTCGCCCAATTCAGTTGCTATGTTAGTGAGTTTGTTTGTGTTGTTTGTTCTCCTCTAATAAACTTGGTTTGTTTACTGGTGTTGGGTTGTCATGTATCATTCAGAAGGTAAGTGTTACTGTCATGATGCACTGTACAGACTTTTCCCCGTTAGCCTGTAGTGGTGTTTCCCCTTTGGGTTGCGTCTGTTTGTCTTTTTGGTGGTGCTGTGGCAATCTGGTTAGTGTCAGTTGTTTGCGGACAACTGTCTTGGGGGCACATCCACGGGTTTTTGTTGGGTAGGTCAATTTACAATTTCCACAGTTTTTTAAAGTGTAATTACCCATCGCAAGCCACATGAAGGCTAGGGGTGAGTATCAATAAGTCTTGGTTAGGCAGCTGTGTGTCTGGTGGTTAACACATTAATGTGTGTATCAGTAAGGATCACATCATTAGAGGGAGCAGCTAGTGCAGATAGCTGATCATTATAGCATTAGCATAGCTGAGAAGAAATGTAAAGAGGAGTTTAAAGATGTTGTTTTGTGGTTTCTGTTTGAGCGGGGGGGGGGGGGTGTTTTGCAGAGAGGTGAGCGTGGTGCAGCCTTGGCAGAGGCATCGCATGGGCAGTAGTCTGTGCCAGCAGTTGCGCTGACAGCTGGTTTGACCTTTGAGCAGCAGAAAAAGTTGTTAGCAAACAGATAGAGCAGGAGAGGTTGCGGTTAAAAGTGGACATGGAGAAGCAGCTTGAGTTGGAGAAAATTTGGCAGTGCACATGACCGTTGGCCTCTGTGGCCTAAACACATAACCCAGCCAGATCCCAGATTGTCAGGAGTAAACTATGTTTTCTACCATTGATGGAGCCGAGTTCAGGCCCAGAGGTCAGAGGCCAGAGCCTCTGTATGAAGTGATTAATATTTCTTGTTTGAAAGTCACAGAGCTCAGTTAAAAGGCACATCAACCACAAAGTGACATAAAGAGAGAGAAATCTGATCGGTAAAGAACAGACTTCAAGTAGCAGTTGGTCACCACCCAGTGTCTGAGGATGTACTTCGCACTGTGTAGGGCCTGTGTTGGACCTGTGTTGGACCTGGACCCAGTTACTCCCAACATGTTACTCATCTCTTTAATATGAGAACCTCATGCGTTCATCTAAGAGTCTGAACCTAACACAATTTTTATATGGTCCTTCGAGGAGGCTGACTACCTAAGTTCATGATGTTGGGCATTACTTAGGTATTACAATAGGTGAGATGGACTATATTTCTTATTTTGTCGGTCACACAGCTACAACCTCCCTCTGGGATCCACAATAGATTAGCCTTTATTAGAGGCCGGTCTTTATATATAGTTTCCTCTGTTTGATATGTAGAGTTGGTCACAGAAGGGTGTATGAAGCCAGTGACATCCCTCCCTCTCTCCTGCTCTCTCTGCTTGATGTGTCATATGTTTAGTTATTCCTCTGCCTCCTTTGGTAAAAATGTTACATGTAATGAAAGTTTATTTGCTGTAATGGAGGCGAGGCTCAGTGTATTGAAAGCGCTTCTCCTCTTCCCTGCAGTTCCTGAGCAGCCGAGAAACCAGAG
>NW_019525244.1:445782-488282 GCF_002814215.2 Seriola lalandi dorsalis | reverse complement strand
TATCAAATGCCAAATCCACTTTCATAACCATTAGCAGGTGTATTTAAGTATTACCAAGTGCATTTCATTGTTATACCACTCAGTATGAAAACTGCCCGACATTTAAAAGCAATAACAAATTACCTGCAGTTTGGCACCTGTTCATTCGCCTCAACTGCAGGAAACCCGTTTACATAATTCACATTTTTTTATTTGGTGGCATTTCAGGTGTTTGCTATAAAAAAAAAAAAAAAATCCTGACAGTCGGATGGAAACATTACCAGTGACGGAGAGAGGACAGGCAGCGTGTTACATTATTAACCCTGCCTTGTTCATTTAGCACCGGGATGCCTCGGTCTTCCCTCTGTCTCCGCTCTGCCGCAGCCTGTCCTCACAGCTTCTGTCAGCGCTGGGTTCATCACTGGGACTGAGAGCAGAAAATACAAATCATATGAAAAATAAAGTTTCTTCTCAGCATGAGCTGAGGGGCAAAACGGGGACACCAGACAGAAATACTGCTGTCATCAGAGGAGAAAAAAAAAACATGTATGGAGAAGTTTTTTTTTTTTTTTTGGAGAGGAGAAAGTTTTTCTCTGACCGATGCTGTAGATTCTTTGAAATTTGAACTGGTTGAAACGTTTGAAAAGGGTCCACGGACAGATTCAGCAACAATGACCTGTGATGTGTCTTCTAATGGAGTTTGTATTTGTTCTTGTTTTAGCTTCAGCCTCTTTAAACCACTGTATCCCAGATGAAAGTGAAATTGAAATCTCTGAGTATGTTCGTCTCTATATATCAAGCCTATGCAAGCTTATTTTTATGGCACCTTTCAAACGCAGAGCCAATTCAAAGTGCTTCAGGGAAAAGGAAAAAGAAAATGACAACACTTTATAGCACAGCCTGCAATTTACAGCCTAATGTTGTTGCATGAATCAGTGACTGGTTCCTACTGGTGCTTAAGGTACAGTGAAAGAAAAAAAAAAGACTACAGGGAACAAGGGAGTAGCAACTGATATTTTAGAGGAGAGGAAAAATAAATTATACTCTAAGTATTTTTGTAAATACTGAGCACCTGTGGGGTAACAAATCTCAAGTCAGGAAAAAAAATGTGTTAACAAAAGATTTCTCAGTAGGTAATTAAAGAGTAAAAAACGAAAAGACAATCAACGCTTGACATTACAACCCACATTCTCTTTTTTGGCTGTGAAATCAAAAGAATTAAAATAATAATGAGGAGGTTCCTCATTAAACATTAAAGATCAGCCATGTTTGATCCTCCTACATCTACAGCTGCACGCAAAAGGTCTGAGCCCCCCCGGGCCAGCTCCACAGTTTGGTTGATTTTTGAAGTGAAAAGAAGTAAATACAACCCCTGCAGCAAAACACACATCAGAAATGCACTTCAATCTTCAAATCTTAATGCACTGTTAATTTTTATTTGATAAACTTATTTTAAGGGCCAGGGCCAGAGGAGCTATGTTTCTGGGTTGTCCGACTGTACATACATCCCAATATCATGAAGGCGATATCTCAGTAACGCCGCCGGGGAATTTCTTCAAATTTGGGATAAACATTCACTTGGAATTATGGATGAATTGTTTCGATTTTGGTGGTCAAAGATCAAAGTTCAAGGTCACTGTGACCTAAAAAAAACAAATTTTTAGCCTCTTGAATGTAATATCTGAGAGAATTTCTCCAAATTTGGAGCAAACACTCATTTGGACTCAAGGATGAGCTGTTTAGATTTTGGTGGTCGAAGCTCAAGGTCACAGTGACCTCACAACACATGTTTTTGAACATAATTTGATGAATTCATACACTAATTATGACATAATTTAACACAAATCTCTAATAGTAAAATGAAGTGATGACATTTTATATCCAAATATACAAAGGTCAACTTTCCCGTGACATTTTTCAACAGTGTAACACAGGAAGGGAAGATTGTGACTATATTTTCTGCAACTTGGTTGATAGCAACATACAACCATGAGGCAGTGATTCTAGTGTTCTGCTGAATCCAAACTCATTTATCCTCATAAAACCCTTTAAAAATGATTATACACCAGCAGGCTGAAGAGTTTTTTTTTTTTTTTTAGTAAACATGTGACCTGAAAACATAAAAATCACGGACTGAGGAGACTGAGTCAGTGTTTGTGTTTAACAGGCAGGTCAGCAGAGTTAATGAGGTAGGACTGGAAAGATGAGAGAAAACTCGCTGACACTGTTTTATCCAAACTGATGTTTAATTGGTTTTGGAAATGTAGCTGATTATCTGACGTGAACACTTGTGAGTCAGGTACATGTGGTTAGAGGAAACCACTCTTCTTTTTCTGCCCACTTTGAAACTAAGTTGAGCTCTGTCACATGACCGAGTAATTGATTTTATTTAATAATTCAAAGTGCATTTTAACTCTGCACTGACACACTTTCAGAAGATAAACACACAATAACGTGATGCCGTCTTTCTACAAATCAGTAAATATAATAATAATAATAGCAACAACAACAGTAAATGTAATTTATTCATTAGTGGATAAGGTTGCATAAAAGGATCATTTTCATTATCCAAAATCTGCTCATTATTTTCTTCATTTGTATGTAAAATTTCAGAAAATAGTGAAAAACATCCATTATAATTTATCATAGCCCAAAGTGATGATATCAGAACAGCAGCAAAGATATTCAGTTGACAGTGACATTAAACAGAGAAAAAGCAGCAGAACCTCATAATTAAGAAGCTGGAGACAAAAAATTACTGAAACAACCAATCATTTATCAAAAACGAATATATTCATTAACCATTTATTTCAGAAGTTTGTGGTTGTACGGGGAGTCATGTCTCCATGCATCATCTTGAAGAATGAGCAAACTGTTGGTTTCTCCCACATTGGTTTGAGGTGTCTGTCTCGTCTCGTTCCAGGTGATTGTGTCTCTGCTGGTTTATCTTTGTTCATCCTGATCTGATGCAGTGAGTGAGATTCAAGTATTTGATACATGAAGAAGAAAAATCTGAAGAGGTCAAAACTCCAGCAACACTTGTTATAAAACCCAGTTAATTGTGAGACTTTTTGTTTTTTACTGTAACAACCGTCTGATCCACATTTTAAGAGACTGTCTGTTAATAATGAAGTCACAGTGAAGTAATTACCAGTGAATAAATATAATATTATGACAGCAACTCTTCGTGGCTCCTCCGTATGTTTTCAGTCTGAGTGAGCCTCTCAGCGACTTCCTCTTCCTCCTTCTCCAGCTGCAGAAGGTCACGTCTGCTCTGGTTGAGCTGCTCCTTCATGTCCAGCCTTCTGTTCCTGGGCAACGAACGATCCAACGGGTGGATCCTTCGTGGCCCAACCTATCCCAACCTTCATTGTGTTGCGTAATGAAAGGAAACAACGTTGACAGACAGCCACTGTTAAATGTAAGTATTGTCTTTAAGCTCAGTCCAACAGCTAACGGTAAGACTGTAACAGCCCGGGGCCTTAAAATTTCACGTTTTTGTGAAAAAAAAGTTAAGTGTTCTCAAGGTCGCTAGGCAACAGGAGTGCCAACGACATGCACAGCTGGTGACGCACAGCGTTAATCCTCTACGGACCAGACCGTCTCAGTTCAGTCTTCACAGTCTGCAGTGGCTACGAAGGGCATCATAAAGTAAACAAGAGCTGAAAAATGAAGCCGACACAGAAGTGAGAAAAACTGCAGTTCCTTAAGTTACCATTCGAGGCACGCTGCGTCTTGATTGGTTGATTGATCTGTAGCAGGTTCTGCTTGTTCAAAAAAGGCCACTTTAAACGTGTAGCGTGAGAGAACATAGGTACAAGATTTAAAAAATACACAGAGCCTAGATTAAGAGAGATTGTAGCGAGTCAGTCTGAAACTGTAAAACCCATGAGGTACAAAACCTATTGAAAGATGCAGGAGACTATGGAATCACAGAGCATCCATGATCTTACAGTTCTCTCAAATGTGCCGCCTCAGTGTCAAACTGCCTGTTTCTACTGGTCCTCGTCTTAGTTGAAAGCCTTTTGTTCAACCACAACAAAAACCTGTGCTCACGACAACATTTTGGAAAAGGTGCAGCTGAAAAATAAACAGCTGATCTAAAAAAAAGACTCGACGGGACCTTCCTGATGTTACTGTGTTTGATGAATAGTGCAAGACCAAAAGCTTTCCCTTTCTACTTCTGAATTTAATCTTCACCTTGGTCTTGAGAGAGCATCACCCGAGCCTCTTCATTCTGATACACACACACACACACACACACACACACACACACACACACACACACACACACACACACACACACACACACACCTGCAGTGAGTGTAGACCAGATCAGTCCTGGATCTGCTTTCAACAGGTATCCTTATCAAATGAATGCATCATCACAACTGTGTGAACTATGCCACTTGACAGTCTTTCATATCAAGGGAGACTTCTCACGTTATTTCCCTCTGTCTGTGTCTCTCTCTCTCACACACACACACACACACGTTCACGACCGTTCCCTGAAGACATTTTCTAAAGACTTTGGTTCTTGCTCAAAGAGGTTTCAAAGAGCTTCTCTTTGAATTTCTGATGTCTGGGGAAAAGCTCTGGAAGTTTGGAAATCACAACCAAGAAACTTCAAACCCACTGACACACGCACACACACTTCTACACACATTGTGACATAGCCTACACATCCATCCCACACAATTATTCCTTCTTAGATAAGACATAATCTCAGTTCACAAACAGAGGTTCTGTCTATTTTCGGCAGTGAATTGAAACTGTGGTTTACCTCAGACAGATATCAGTCAGCCCATCAGCTGAAGTCCTGCATGACTGTGTCTTCAAAAAGAGAACTATACAGCAAGTGTAGATTACACTTTGAAGTCAGTTTCTCTATCAAGAAAACTGAGTGACAGCAAATAAGCTACAGTTGTATCAGACCAAAACTGATTTCACTGAAAATCTATTTTTGTTGTAAACAGTAAGTAGACAAGTGAGTTTCTAAATGTTTCAAACATTAGATGAAGATAAAAAATAAGGCAAAATCTATGTCTATAGGAAAATATCAATATGGCCACAGTAAGCTAACTACAAACTGTGAGCACTACAGCCACATTGTCAGGAAATGTGCAGACTATACTATAAGTTTTTTCCCCTTCCTGTTTCTTTTCTCTTCTTTTGTTAGTTTATAATGTAGATTCATAAAGGATAGGTGCTGATTTTTTAAACAGTTTCAAAAAACTGATTAGAATTCAAATTATAATTATTTTTACAATTACCTTCGGTCAAGATTTGATTATTTCACATGGAGAAAATGATGACAACCTGCTTCATCTTCATATAGCAACATGAACAAGATCCTGCTGTGATAAACCAACACATTAGGATTTTTTTTAAAACAACACTGTTTTGGTTTGGAAACTATAAACCCCAAACATCACATGGTGTTGGATATTGCAGCAACACGTCTACCTGAAAATGCAGAGCTCCAGGTGTTACTTTACACATGTTAAAAAGAAGACTGCTTGATTAACTGTTGCCCCGGTAACCCGGTGTTGGTTGAAAATGGAAAATAAAAGTGGAAAGATGAGCAACACATGGGGGTTTGTGTGATTTCACTGAATAAAGTGACCTCACATCACATCACCACACCCTCCTCTGCATCTCTCCTCCGACCAGAGCGCAGCGCAAGTCACCAAGATACAAAACCGGCGGCCAGTCGGACAAATAACCTCCGTGCCCTGGTGAAAATAGAGACAGATGCATCATTTCAACACACGATTTACTGTAGAGCAGCTGACAGTTACAATGCCTAGAACGATGGACTATTACTGGGCAGATCTAAAACATGCGTCCATGTGTGTCTTAGAGAAAAGGACGCATGTGTGTGTGCAAATCTCCCATAAGAACCTCTTGGCTTTATTAGGGCCAAGTGATTATGCCATAAAAAAATCCCGTAATTAAACCCCAAAACACACACCCACTGAGACCAAGGGATCGCAAGTGTGTGTTTGAGTGAAAAAACAAAACAAAAAGAAATAGAAGTAGAGTGTGTGTGTGTGTGTGTGTGTGTGTTTGTGTGTTTGTGTGTGTGCGTCCCTTGTGTGCTAGTTATGGCAGCCTTCCAGTGGCAGGCACTCTCATTTGGTCCAGTGGGGCTAAAACACATACATATCCACACACACACACACACACACACACGCTCTCTCTGTTTAAACCAGCTGTACAATGGAGCCAGAGCTTCCAGCTCCATCAAACACATGGTCTACACATGAAACCAGGAGGGGATTGAAGCCTTGTTTACTGAAGCCTTGGTCTGTGGAAAGCGAGGATGTATTGTTTGTCAGCCAGGTATTCTTTCATTCTCATCTGTCCATCCTTCAGCTGCCACGCACATGTACCTAAAAAGGAAATTACGTTTTCAGCGCATCTGGGAGGCTTCTTTGAGCCAATGCACTATCGTGTTACTTATTAATGTTAAGACCATGTTTTTTTTTCACAGTTCTCTATTGATCATGTGATCAAATCTGTATCCAGTTCATGAAATACTTTTTCATTTTTCATTTCAAAAGTCTGGCTTACAGGAAGTTTACTACACAGTCTTTGTAATAGAGAATTAAACAGGCGCTGACAGACCATATAAAAAGCACTTAATGTTTTTTAAATGTAAATTATGATAAATCTTATACAAACCTTCAAGTTTTAGTAATCCCACCAGACCAATGTGCGACTGGAGTTGTTGCCCTCTAATCCTTACAAGAGCTCTGTATAACACTGAAGATGTGGACTTATGGCTCTGTGGGTGTTTGAGCTTTAAATACTTGTTAAACTGGTCAACTGGACCCAAGAAAACTTGCTTTTGCAGAGTGCTCAATTTATTCAGAAAGTTTAGAAAGTAGTTCTTGAAAGAGCAGAAGAAACAACAGTGAAGAGGGTGAATGTGAACTCATTATGCAGGACAGCATAAAACTGCATGGCGGATAACAGAGACCAAGAAAACTATGGATGTGTCTGAAATCAGCCCCTATTTAATATATGGTGCAATATAGAGTGTGAAATGTTTGTACCATATAATGCAATCTCAAATTCTCCCACTCAAGTATGTCGTTGTGTGAAGAACAAAACCTGTGATGACACAAAATGACGATGATTCATAAATGTCTGAAATAAATGTCACATTAAGCGGCTCTACGCTTTTCTTTAAACACGCACACGTTTACCAAACAAGCCAGTTAGTCCTCAGTGCTCTTACTTGCCAAAAGGTCAACGCCATAGCAATGCAACAAGGAGAGTCCGGGTGTAAGAAATGCTAAATGCTAAGACCAAACATGTAAACGAAACAGTAAGAAACACAAACCAAAAGGAAAACAATACAGTCATAAAACTTTCATCCTGCCACTTATAGGCTATAGATGCTAGCAAACCAACCAAACCTACCACTTCAGTGCTAAAGCATAGGCAATGCAATATATCATGAATACACCAATTAAGCAATCTAAGTGAACAGCCTAGCTCATTCTGTTATATGAAATATCGTGGTGTCTGTTAGTGGAGTTTACTTACAAATACATTTACCTTCATCAGAATTACCATAGTTGTATTTGAACCATACATTAAAAAAACAATATATGTACATGTTATTTTAGAATAAATGTACACCCTCAGAAGACTATCAGTAATCTCTCTAAAACTGTCAGCATATAAAAAAACTAAAAACACATAAGAAGTTGTGTAAACTGGGTTTTGATGGTTTCACACTTGTGAAAGTGTCTCCAAATCACATTTCTGCTCTTGTAACTTTTCCAGATTTCCCACTACAATTTTGTCTGACATTGTCGGTTCAACCTGAAAATTGCTGGGCTGTCCCCCAAAACGGTGGGTGTGCTTACACATTCTCCCCATGCGCACACACAGCCAAAATGGCAGCCAGTAAAAGCCTCTTTCAAGTGAAGGTGAATTAGGCTGAATAGTGCAGCGCTAACAGCAGCGTGTGACAGAGGCTTTTAGTGGGTGTTTATAAAAGCTGTCAAACACCCAAGAGAGGAGAGGAGTAAAGGAGAGGGCAAGGGAAGAGAAGTAGGGTAGGAAAAAAGAAGGAGGGAGAAGGGAGACGAGGGAGAAAGTAGAAAGGGAGAAGGACGTAAGAGAAAGGACCAGGGTGAGGATAATCAGCAAAGCAGAGGAGGGAGGGACAAGATGTCGAAGAGGAAGATGCGTTACAAGAGAGTAAGGAAGAGGACAAGAAAGAGGGAAGGAAAATAAAGCATGATGAGGGCAGAGCAAGGAAGAAATGGGGGAACAGGAAAAGAAAAGATGAAAGAAGACAGGAAAGAAGGGAGGAAAAGAATACAAATAGAGGTGATGATGAAGCTTCTAGAGGATGAAGATGAGAGGAGAGGAAGGAGGCTTGGAGGAAAGACGAAGGGGTGAGAGAAGAGAGATGTAGGATTTGACCAGAGGCGAGAGAAGATCTAATCATGATGACAGGAAGAAGAGGAAGTAGAACAAAAACAGGCCATTTGACAGAAAGAAGAGGTAACACAAATAACTAGTTATTAGTTTCCTCTGCATTTAATAGCTTGCTGATTCTAACATGGATAAAAATGTCCATGAAAAAGCTGATTTCCAGGCTTTGGCAACGTGGGAGGAGTTATTTTGGAGTCTGAAAGTAGATTTCAGTTTAGCAGAGACAATGTTAGGTGCATCTTAAGTAGTGCCAAGGCCTGAGGTTGGACATGAAACTCTCCTGGCTGAATCACTAGTAGAAAAGACTACACTGACAAAAACCTGATCAGCCATACAGGTCATTTTTTTTCAACAGTCTGATACGACCCATAGGAGTATCTCCTGAAATAGCTCCCCTACGGCAGCAAGTGTACCAGACCTTGGTTGTCAGGGTTACAATAATATGTGGACTGTACCTACAGCGGTGCTCCGGACCGTCATCGGCATGGTTACTATAATAAACGATCATGGCTTGGTTAGGTATAGGCACAAAAACTACTTGGTTAGGTTTAGGAAAAGATCGTGGTTTGGGATAAAATAAGTACTTCCTTTACATTTGACAATCTTTGTTGTCATGGTTACTATTATAAAAATGTGGTTAAATGTGGTTTTGTCATACAGTCATGGAAAATAGAAACAACATCACCTGCTACTTTCACATGGGAACTGAACACCGCTCTCCAGTGTTGGAGGATGAGGTTCATGTACCATGGAAAGTAAATGAAAACCATGCCAGGCAAATATGTAGACACACACACACACACACAGAAAGGTTTCAGACAGAGACACAGTTGTACTGACTAACAGCCTTTAGCAGAAGGATTCTCCTGGGAGGGAAAAGTATCATCGGACAAAGACTGATCACAGTGTTGTCACATGGAAGCTGATGCTAAGCGTTTATATCTGCTTGTTTCTTCCTGACAACAGTGGTGTCTCTAAGTGTAACACTGTATCAGCATATTTTACTTGTCCAGAGCCTGTGTGTGTGTGTGTGTGTGTGTGTGTGTGTGTGTGTGTGTGTGTATGTGTGTGTGTGTGTGTGTGTTTGTGTAGGTGTGTGTGCACGTGTGTATGTGCCAATTAAATTCTGAACCTGTCCTCAAAAAGGTGTAACAAGATTAGAAGTATTGTAAGTCTGTATGTGGTTGGAAGGAGTCAGGCAGAATCAAAAGTGTGTGTGTGTGTGTGTGTGTGTGTGTGTGTCCTTCAGGGGAATATTTGGCCACAGTGAGTAGATGTAGTTTTATGAGGCCTACAGACAAAGTGCTGTGTCAAGACAAACTTTGATTTGTGTTCAATACACACTATCTATTTTCTCTCTTCCTGCCTCACTCTTTTTAAAGGTCCCTCTCTTCCTCTCACTCCACTCCTCATCTCTCGCTTGATCTCTCTCTTGTAAAACAGACTGATCTGTGTTCAACCTATCGGGGATGAACACTCACCCATCTCTTTCCATCTCTGTCACTCTTCCAGCTATTGGACTTTTGACAGAATCAGAGGAATATTGAGAATGCAGATTATGAGACAGACTCCTCCGAGGGCCAAGGAGCCGTAAATCTGTAAGTGTTGACAAGAGAACAAGCCAAAATAATGAACTATAATGCTGATGCATCAAAACGTGGGCCAAAAAAAAACTCAAGAAAGAGCTACACTCAGTGTTTTATAAAGCATACAAAGAGAAACTTGTTATTTGAAGCCAAAATATATGGTAAGAACACAGAGACCAGGGTATCTATCGACCACTGAAATGTCCTGAAAGACTTCTTTTTCTAAATTTATGTTCAATTTGTGCTTGATCTACTACAACGATGACTACATGGTAGAAAGAGCATATTGAAATCTTTGTCAACTGAGTTCAGTCCCTGAACATGTGTGCATGTAGCATTCTCTCAATAGGAACTTTAAAGGGGACCTATTATGCTCTTCTGAGTTTTTCCTTACTTTTTGGGTTTAGGTTTTTGTGCATGTAAATGGTCTCCAGAGTCACAAGGATCAAAGTGTATATCAAGGGGAGTAACTCTGTCAAGGTAAAAACACAATTTTCCCGTTTGTATGAAACGCCTCATTGTTGGTCCAGACATTACTTCTTGGTCCTATTGATGTCAATATTGTCTCTTGGTGCTGCCCACCTGCAAGCTTTGCATGCCCCCCACACAAGACACAGCACATAACTACTTATGGTGAAGAGTTTTCATTAGTTTTGTAGCCATGCACAGACAGTGTTCTTAATTTTCTGCAGAAATCTAGTTCATTTTTCCACAATTTTCCACAGCTCCAAACATTATAGTGTCAGTCCGCACTTCAAGGAGGACTGCTTCAGAAACCACGCACAGGTTATTTCTGTAATTCACACTTGATGTGGCTGAACAGGAGACTCGGCCTCACAGCCTGTCAGTCTTCATTGCTATTGTGGATGTTAACTGTGTTACCACGACCTGATCATGTTAGTAAGAAGCAGAATAGCAAAGATATCAATGCTTAATGACGTAGATTCTCTGTTGACACTTTGTACCATTGCAGCCCAGCTGTCACAGGAGAAAGACTAGTTTGCCGTACTCTGTGATATGTTAAAGACTTAGCAGGTAATTATATGTTTTTGTCATGTTTGACACTGTCATTTCATTTATATTCAATAATACCATTTGTGGTTTTATGGATTATGAGTATATTTGTTAAAGATACATGATCATTTGACAGATTTTTCCAGTTTATTTCATAGACATGTCAGCATAAACTGTTGTTTACCTGCCATCCTCTGTGTATTGATAAAACCATGACGCTGTCCTTGGTGCTGAAGTAACAGACAGCTTTATACAAACTACTCATTTGATATTAAATTGTTTTCTAAAGCAAATATCAAGTGCCTTCCAGCCAATTTAACAGACATACTGTAGCAATGTTCGACCTCAGTTTCCTGAAGTAGTGAAGTAGCTATTGTTAGTGTTGAATGTTGCTTAGTGATCTTTGATTTTCACTACTATGGCAAAGCTTTTGTATGTAGCCGTGACTTCAACCATCGCTGCTCAAAGTCCCTAATGACATGTACACATAGAGAACAGGTAAAGAGACTGACAGGACCGATAAAACCTTTATGGATTTTTTAACCGATGCAGTGAACCACCGGGATTTGTCCCGCTATGCCCGATGGCCATTTCGACTGTGGCTGTTCTTGTTACCGTGGACAGGGTGCTCGCTGGCTGCGCTTTGTTGACCCGAGGCTCGGCTTCTGTTTTAAGCAGAAGATGTTTCCAACTGAGCGGCCCGAAAATTCCCTGATGCCTGGACCGGGTGGGGGTCAACGTCCCCATCACAGTTACATCTGTTTTTATCACCATGATCCATCCAAACATGGACTTTCATGATGGTTAGAATAATCTTTGCCAGCCATTTTTGTGTGCCAGTGTTGCACCAGAAAGAAGTAACATTTCTTCACACACACTCAATCTCAATCCTAACTGCAGTCTGGCAGCAACTATGCGTTGTTAATCACAACAGTTACACAGAATATATGAACATATGAGTGAGGAAACTGTGGACAGTATGGAGTCTTGTTGGTTGGAAGTGGAGGATGTGCTGGATTCAAAGCCAGTCCTGGAGAGCCTGCAAATACTGGGGTCCAGATACTCCACAACCACTATGGGGGGATTGTCACATAAAAACTGCATTAATCCATGGGCAGCTATAGAATAGATGTATGTGTATATCTTTGTTTTACTTCAGAAATATAATTTTTGCGCCCAAATGGATATCTTTTTGTCACAGCACTGACTGAACAAGCCAGGATAGCAGCTTTAATACTGTGTCCTAGGCCAAATGGGCCAGGCACACTCCTGTTGAACGATCTGTAAGCAGAAGCAGCTCTGGAGTACTACAGTACATCCAAATGGCCAGTCTGCCTCTGGGTCACATTTTGTTGAAACATGCAAGTTCCTAATTTAAAAATCCAAACAAGTGTAACTTACCAAAGGACCAATATACCCTGAAGTGTCACCTGAAAAGCTCTGTGTCAAATCATATGGACTGGGAGGTTACACTTTGTACTGCATGTAGTGGTGACCAGGTCACAAAGGAGAACATGTGTTGCTATTATTGCCTGTCACAAAGACAGTTGGTCTCCATTAACTATTACACACCTTGTGCCCCCCTTAATTATGCATATTTATAATTTTGCAGCCTACAAAAGCAAACCCTAATAGAAACTTGGTCATCTGTACAACCTTGTATTTTTCTTATATTGATTATTATTGTGACCTTTTGATTCCAGTTTGATTCCAAATGTTTTCAGCATTCAAATTCACATTTTTAAAGGTACTCTGTTAAAAGAATCTTACAGATAAAATGAAGGCTTTACCTCGTCAGAAACAAAACCATTCTCCAACTGCTTCTCCTATTTTGGCTCCTGGTTAATTAGTTCTGCATGTTTTAACAACCTAAATGTCAGCAAAGAAACAGTGAAACTTTGGTCTGATTCAAATGGCTCAGTTATGTTCACAACCACAAACAGCTTTATAACAGTAAAGTGCAACATGGCAACAGTCCACTGTACTCCAGTGTCATTTGTCCTGCTAGTCATTCACCTTGGCGCTGCCCTGCCATTACAGCTCTTATATCTTAAGGCTATAGTGGCATTTATAGGCTCAACTGACATGATGTCCTAAGTGGAAATGAACGCCTTGAGCCCAGACAAGAAAGAATTCATTCTCCAAACACCACTCAATAACATCAATGACAGCTTAGGTCAAGCTGAGTGTGTGTGTTTTTCGGTGCGTGTGGACATGGAGGATGTAACGTGCATGTTTTTTAAATATTCATATATTATCAAGACATTTTGGAAAAAAAACACTTCTTTGCTTTCTTGCCAAGAGTTAGATGAGAGGATTAATAACATGCTCATGTCTGTTCACTAAATATGAGCATACAATCAGCAGCCACTTAGGTTAGCACAAAGATTGGACAAAGCTAACTTGCCTCAGCTAACAATCGACTCTGCCGCTCACTAATTAACACATTATCTTGTGTTCTACTGTCATTTATACACTTGGTTTTTGTATGGATTACATCAGATGAGGTATAACGTGTTAAGCTAAGCTTTGGTGGGGCTAGTAGGTCAAGAATGTTACCGCTGGGGGGCGAGATGGTTCAGTCCGTCTGCTACCAATCTGGTAATTGAAGACATAAATTCCACTTGCTGCCAAAGTGTAATCCTAGTAAGGGTCAGTGGTTTGATTCAGTTTTACATACTAGAAAAAAGACCAGCTTCTTCTAACCATCACCATTTTCTATTCCTTTTATTTGTAACATTACGGAGCCCCGCAGCCTGTGTCCACCAACAAAACTCAACAAGCCAAAATGCATGGGTTGTGTTTGTCTGTTTGTGTTGAGAGGCTTTGACTTGCTGGTCATGATGTTTGCCTCTAGGTTCAGGTTTGCTCTCAATAAGATGACCACAAGATGCCAAAGGCATCTCAGTCAAATTTAATGAGGAGCTGAGGCAGGTACAAGCTTTCAGCCTGTGGCCTTCATCGGGTTGCTGATCTGTAAACCTTTTTAAATTGATTGAAAACCCTTTGGCGTGTCAGTCCAACTTGATGTTATTTCACCACCGCTTTCATCTCCCCACCAGCCCTTCTATTTGGAGTGTGATTTTCTCAGTCAAACAAAGGCCTAATTTAAACGAGTTCAAGTGTCTTGCATTTAAATAAAAGCCAGATGTGATTCAAGATGCACTTCATTTACACTTTGACTTGCCAAACATTAATTTATTCTATTACAAGCTCAAATTTAAAAATAATAATAAAATACTTCCAACAACTCCTACTCCCACTGACTCATAAACTTATTTCATATCTATGGTAATCAATCAATTTAAAACAATTATTCCATTGACACTGTATGAGAAGTTTAGAGGAGAAATGTCTCTTTGGTGGTACTACTAACATCATAAACATCAGCAATGTGAGAAAGGGCTCCAATCAAATAAAGTTGGTTTAAAAAACACTCATTAAAACATTAGCAATGTGTTGTATTGTTCAGCTCTTGGTGAGCAAATGAATGAAGTTTGATGCTGATGCTGTTTCTTCTAGACTGGTAAGTAAACAGCTGTTAATGCTAATGTTAGCTATGTAGCAATAGCAAAACTTACAAATAGCAGTTGGGTAAATGTACTTGAGTGTGCAAGTCGCATAGCTATGGTATTGTATCTGCTGGCTGATGGCACAATGAGATATTTCATTGGGTCATTATTGACATTGTTGGTTACAACTATGGGTTTTTGGTTATGTGAAGTCAAAATGTCAGTTATGAAAAAAGAAAATAAATTCTGCTGTGCTGTCATTGTGGCTTTAGCTGTGACAAAACTACAGGGGAGGTAAGAGTCATATTCCCATGTGTTCCTTCCGGTTTTCAAGCAGTCCCAAATCATTTCTCTTCACATGTTAGAGACTGGGGGATATAATTCCCACAGAGGTTCAGATCCCACATCCTTACAGCAACAACTTCCACAATCCCTCACTGGCTTCCCACACAGAAAACAGGTTGTGTTTGTTGAATATATTGAGAAATTGGAGCTCCTGCATCACCTCTGCATCTAATACAGAGGGTTTCTTATGTTTGCTGTAATTACACTATCAGCATGACTGCAGTGAGGCTTTATTAAGTGTAAAATGTTACACATGCAGAATAACATTCAAAGTGAATTCAGAGGTCAGAGTGAGCTCAAGTCCAGGGGGTAGAGAAGATTAAAGACAGGAAAGATAGAAATTAATATAAATATCAATCATGTCTCTCTTTCCTTCTTATTTCCTGTTTCCACTCTTTCTGTCATTATCGTTCCTCCGCTTATGTAAAATGAATCAGAGGCTCAGCCTGTGTTAATTTCCCAATCATTCTCCTCGTGTGTGTGTGTGTGTGTGTGTGTGTGTGTGTGTGTGTGTGTGTGTGTGTGTGTAAGTGTGTGTGTGAGAGAGTTAATTTCTCCCCCCCTAGCCCATAGTGAAACAGATTGTCAGGGAAAATGACCGTTGCATGCTGGGAGTTTTATGCAATAAGTGACAGAGGACTTCACTGCACCCTGGGGCAAGTCTAAAATGACTGTAAAAGACTGTGAACGTCTCTGTAGTTTGATGTCATTGTCACTTTTACGCTCCCTTTGTTTCTCCTTGTAATTGTTTTTCAATCAAAGTAACTTTTAATTAAATATTAATATGTCATTAAAACATTAAAACATATGCCGGCTGTACAATACATAGGAGAAACACCTGGACTGCCCCTGAGCACAGACATATATAAAAGGCCCTTCAATTACTCATAGAGCTAGACACCCAGACTGCAAGCAGCCAAGTCGTTTGTTGTCCTTTTGTGTCTCACAGTAGCAATTTTGCACTTCGTTGTAGTTGTCCTACTGCTCTTTGTTGTTTGGATTTCTTTGTGGTTATTTTATGTCTCTTTGTGGTCTCTGTGTTTCCTTGTTTTGTGTATCTTAATGGTTATTTTCTCTTTCAACCACATTAATGTGAAATCTTCTTTTGTTTATCGTCCCATCTTGACTGCCTTTGGCTCTTTTGTAAATAGGTATTCATTACACACGAACACCCCGATGTGGTGTCCTCTTTCTTAGCAGAGAGACAGTTTGTCCATAAGACAACTATTTCAGCATATCAGATGTCTGAACTGGCTTTCCCTGCAAAAACCCTAAGGGACCCCTGACCCTTGGGGCCCCTGGGCCTTAAGGCATGTTCAATAATTCACTGGTGGTTTAAAGCTACCCTGTGGGGTTTTGACCATGAGTTGTACTGTTGAGTTTTGTTTGTAACACGCACACTAACAGGGTTGTGAGCAAACACAGGTACACATGTACACAATTCAAACACACATAAGCAAAGGCAGGGAAGAAGAAGACTGCTAGCAGATTAACCAAGCCCCCAGGAATGGAGCTGGACTGTGAAACAATTATGATGTAGTTGCCACTAGATATTACAACTTTTGCTTTTGTTGCGTGACATACTTCGGCCCAAAAAGCATTTTCCCTGTACACAAACACTGGAAAAAGTGTGGCTGTAAAATGCTGAATACATTATTTCTGAGCATCAGAAACTGTGTGAAATGACTGTTTTGAATTTGATGTATTCAGTCCAATAACATTTGGAAAGTCTAGAGAAACCATTCACCATCCATTCATGTGTACAGGAAGCTAACTGGAAGTTAGCCGGTAACCCCCATGGAGCAAAGGGTTGGATTTAAACCTGGCCAACTGTGGTAAGTACAGAGCCTTAATGGTTTGTCTTTTATCACATTTTCAAAATACATTTTACTGTATTTTGTATCTTAGTATTAAATAATTTTAGTTTGATATTGAAAAAGCTACATAGTTGATACAATATAGACATAATCCTCACCGCGCAACTACTTTGTGTTGATATGTTCTGTCATGGGCAATCTGTTAACATAATTAACAACAGGTGCAGGTTCCAAATAGGATTAAATGAGAAGAAACAAGGAATCTGGACTCTGCTTCTCATCCAAAATACTAAAACAGAAAATACTAAATCTAAATTGTTAATGTGCAGATAGCAGCAGACAGACATTTTATTACAAACTTTTAAATGACTATATGTTAATATACTAATTATAATGAATGTATAATTAATGATATAATCTGTTTAATTTATCTATGCATGATGTATATGCATGTTCATACCGGGTAGATTATCCCTGTACTCTCAAAACAGACTCAGTTCCTCATATAACTGATTCCACAAGATGTTAGAAAACCTCCTGTGAGATTCTGCCTCATGTTGACATGATTACATCACGTCATTTCTGCACATCTGTCAGCTGCAAATTCATTCACACCAATTATGCACCTGCACTGCTTGTTTCCTTGTTTAGAACTTAAGAAACTTCAGAAACATTAAATTATATATAAATATTGTAGGTTGTGTTCTATGTGTTATGTTGGTGTTGCTTCATGTTTCCTCCTTTTTTATGTTATTATTATGTTATTTTTTATTTATTTATTTACTTTTTAATCATTAATTTTTTAGGTATTTATTTATTTAAATGTTGGTACTGTGTACTGTGCGTAGGAAAACTGAGAGCCACAAAGAGATGCTCACGGTCAGCAACGATTCTCTGACAGGCTGCAGCACCTTATTACACGGTATTAAGGGCTCCAAAGTGCGCCAAGAAAACATTCCCAACACCATCACACCACCACCACCGCCTGCCTGGACTGTTAACACAAGGCAGGTTGGGTCCATGGATTCATGCTGTTGATGCCAAATTCTGACCCTACCATCTGCTGCCTCAGCAGAAATCCACATTCATCAGACCAGGCTAATGTTGGTGAACCTGTTTCCACTGCAGCTTCAGATTTCTGTTCTTGGCTGACAGGGTTGGAACCTGACGTGGTCTTCTGCTGTTATAGCTCATCCACCTCATGGTGCATTGATAGTAATTACTTTAGCTCTTGACCTGTGTCTGCAGGATTTCGTGCATTGCACTGCTGCCACATGATTGGCTGATAAGCAGGTGTACAGCAAATAGCCAGCAAGATCCGTTACATACTGAAGGCTTTTGAGCAAAGACTAATGAGTAGGTTAGAAGTTATAAAACAGTTTTGCCATCACTGTATTTAATTGTACTCATGGATTCAAATTGGGTTGAAAGTGAGTCAAATGAAAGTATCTTTTTTCTCTTGTGACACAAATGTAAATCTAATACAGAAACACAACTTCAAACTCAGTGTTTTCTTTGATTTTTGTTTTCACACTTCTAGTGTTTGTTTCAAAATATATGAAGTCCGGTGTTTGCATTTTGTATTTAACCTGCAATTTTGCGTTCATAGTCATTTCATGTCCCTTCTTTACTTCATAATATGAGTCGATAATGAAACGGGTGAACTGATGTTGCCAGCACAGGAAGATCAGTCGAATTAAAATCTCTTGGAAGCAGCGTGACAAGTCTGGATACAAGATGAAATAATTTACCTAGCTCATTATTTTTTGGCACTTCAGTCAATACAGATCATCTTTACGAATTCAATGAACTGGCAGCTCTGATCTGAAACTCACAGATGCTCTACACTGATAGGTTAGAATTATCATCCCAATGTTCCCCTTTGTAGTCTATCACTTGTTGGGTGGAGGTCCACACACACACACACACACATACACACACACACACACACACACACACACACACACACACACAAAGAAAGAGCCATTGGTAGTAAGAAATCCTTTGAAAGATAATTTTTTTAAATGTACTTTTGTTTTCTTATCATCCATCCGGATCAGTGGAGATTAATCAAATATTATTCATTAAAATTTGAACATGCAGCCAGTTGAGAGAGGTCAGTTATTCTTTCCTCTGCAGGCCACAGTGTTAGGTATCTTAGGTAACTTCAAAACCATAAAAGCCATTATAAAGGTGAGCAGTGTCCCTGTGCAGGCCTGTAACAGGGCATGGAGGGATACTAGCTTAGGGATATTATCTTCATCGTGTCCTCTCCCAAACTACATGAGATGAGAGCAAAATAGACAGATATACAGATTTATAGAGATACAACACAAAGTAGTGTATTCACTTCTGTAAGTTTGTACCTGTTCTAACACAAGTATACAAAGTTATGTGGAATAGCGCTCCATACAACACAAACCAGCACCCAACAACACAAGCCACGAGGCATACACTTGTTGCACTAAGCAGCATTCTGCATGCCCTTCACACTGCAGAATCCTCCACAACCAGGCCTGAGTACAACTTGTTTTTCATTCTCAGCGGACAGTATGAGTCCATTGAAACTCCTGTTAATGATTTTGATCCTGGGGAAAGAGTCTGCAGTCTCAGCTGTGACAAGGATTGCCTAACATTCAGAAAACCTATGTTCACTTCACATAAGGAAGAGTCCTCAGCTGGATGACCCACCACAAGCGTTTATGCCAGCCCTGTCATGCCACCTGTTGGTCGCACAATGGTCCACTTTGTGTGGTTGCTGAGGTGGTGCATTGAATCGGATATTATTAAAGGTAGATACAACCTTTTGACAAAGTTATAATGACACTATGTGCATTAGTATCCTGCCAAAATAACGAATCCTGCAATACAATAGTGGTCGAAGGAACCGCAGAATTATTTGCACTTGGTTAAGGTGAGGGAACGATTGCAGTCTTGTTTTAATACAGAAGTGGAACACTCTGACCTGAAGTTTGATACACAATGAATTCACTTATGAAAACAAGATCTTTCCCTAACCTTAAGCAAAGTGTTTTTTAACCATGCACAGGAATCTGTGTAACCACCATCCTCACCGACCACTTCTGTGACACCAATGCATAACTTTAATGTAGCATTTGAAACACAGCAATTATGTGTCACACCACAACATAATAGTTAATGCAATTTCTAGGTAACAACGTTTGTGTACTGTTCAAAGACTACTAGTTGGGGCCCATCCAGGTGCTATTAGGACTGGACCCTTGCAGCGCCTGGACCGGATGCGGCGGCACTCCTCGTTAAAGGAATACATTAAAAAATATATATATATCAAAGATAGTTCATTGCCTCTGTTTGACAGTGACAGTCTGTTGTTTTTTGTTCATTTTACAGAAGAGCCTCGTTCCGTGATGGACATTACTAATGACTCATTTAAGATGGCTGGAGCAGTCAGAGACATTATACCAAGATACATCTAAAGAAGGGGCAGACAGAGACAGGTCATTACGCTCAATTAGGGTCCCATTTTAACCAAAGAGCCATCCAAAGAGATGATTATAGTTGATGTTTTGACAGGCATTCTCCTCAGATGTGTCCTCTGCTGTAATTGCAAATAAAAGTGGAGCTCTGTTTGAGTAAAGCTGCAATCAAAGTCAAATGAAATATGATCACTGAGCGTACATTTATTGCTCTGGAATACAACTGACTTCACTAGATGGGCTTTGTTGTTGTAAACACACTTTTTGATTAGTTAATTAACATTAGAACTCTTTTGACCTGTTTGGTGTTGATGTATTATTGATTTTACTGTATCTTTAATGTCCTTAATGTTCTATGTTAGATCAGTTATACTTAACCCTTAAATACATGGGTGTTTTTTTGAAACACCTGCCACTTACAGTACATAAGGCCGAGCCATGTATTAAAATCATGAGAACTATTTGGTGTTTACACCAGCAGTGTAAGCGACAGGTGGGGTGTGTATGCTTGCCACGAACTAGCATGTATAAGTCTCGGCTCCACACCCGTCCCATCTTACCCATTTTTGTTAGTGGTTAGTTAGGTGGAATCAGGCACTGCCAAGATGGTGACAGCTTAGCAGCCCACTCTGAGCTTCAAAAGCGCTCTTCCGGAACCTGTGGGTGACATAACAGAGGCTATGTACATCTTTATATACAGTCTATGGGTTGAGACTGCTAATTGGACGGTATCTTGACCATTGTAATTCTTATATCATCTGAGTTTGCTTTGTCATTTTCATGGTCCAGTTCTGCTTTTAAATGATCTGATTCATAACTGGCACAAAAACAAATCACTGGCCTCAGGTACAGTACGTCTTTGTTTGCAGAGCTGATGCCAGCTGCTCTAGCCTAAATGTGAGACCCAGGTGCTGCAGCATCATGTTACTGTGACAGTAAGGTACTAAAAACAGACCTATTCATCATTGTGTTGGTATTAATTCACAGTAATCGTGAGACAATAGTGCTTTTATGAGGTCAAACTGGAAAACACAGCAATGCCCGTTATCAATGGCATCCAGTAAACTGTGTGAGAATTAACAAAAAGCTGACACTCTTTTTTAAATAATTTTGACATTTTGTGACCTGCTGAAGATGAATAAATTGAGGAATACCAGAGATATAAGTTTAAGTTTGAGTTAGTTGAACTTAATTTAATGTGTAGTACAGTCCCAATAAACATTCTTTGTTATTTATATATATATATATATATATATATATATATATATATATATATGTGTGTGTGTGTGTGTGTGTGTGTGTGTGTGTGTGTGTGTGTGTGTGTGTTTTTAAGGGTTACATATTACCTAATATTGTATATCATGCATGTTATTTAAAATGTTCTGTTTCTGTTTGTGCATGTCAGTCTAAAACAGGCAACTGTTCACATTTAGTGTTTGAGCCTTGAAGTCAGAGTGATCAGTGAACCTGAAGAAACCTTATTGTGAATAAATGTGCTCTCGGTTATGAGGCTGCTGTAAGCCCATATTTTCAGTCATTTTACGACGGACCTCTCGGATTGGTTCAGTTACTCTTCTGTGGTGAACAATCATATTTGACATTTGAAAATGTATAAAATGAATTTTCAGAGAAATGTCCTGGGAAATGGGAATGTGGTCTCAGATTTATGGACTGGACTGTACATAATCCACCGAAAATCTTAAATGTAATTGTTCATATCAAACATGATTCAAATCAAATAGCCATGGTTATTCTGAAAACTAAAATGAGATGCAATACATCCACACTGTCAGATAATAAGAGACTTTGAGAGTCAGAGAACATGAAGACATTGTTTCCATAGAAAATGTGATGAGGCTGTCCAATGTAATGTGTGGGTGTGTGTTTGTGTCAACTGTAAAATTAAATTCAATAAAGCAGTGAATATATATATGTACGGTTTTATTACATCTCTCGCAGACAAACACACCTTGCCACTGAGATAAAGGTGATTCTCTCTCAAACACACACACACACACAAAGAGACAGAGAGCGAGAGAGAGAGAGAGTGACCTGGAAGGACCTACAATACAATTTAATCCAGTGTTAATCCAGACGTCCACACCTTGTGTGCCTCTATCTCTCCTCTGTAGCCTTTACGTTCTGCAGCACAAAGCTAATCCTGGCCTTTCACTGTCAGGAAATGAGATATGGTACAACACGCCAAATGTCTTTAGGGGTGTTCAACAAGCCGTATGCAGTGAATTCTACAACCTGACTTCAAACTGAAGAACCTCGAAGATTGTAGTTCTCGAAAGAAGCTTTGAAAAAGTTTAATTACTTTACTTTTTACTACATCTTTCATGACTAACATTTGACTAAATACTTTTCTAGGCACTGCTCAGTGTTAAATTGGTTTATTAAAACAGATATTTGCACACATTTGTAATGACAATTTAGATTTTTGGCCTTGCTCTGTGTCAGCCTTATATTACTAGCTGCTTTAACCTGGATTTTGAGTGAATTAAATATGATTTATGCTCCTTTTCTTATGGATAGCATGAATAACATTCTTGACTGGGTTACAATCCAATGGGCATGACTCAGAATCACTGTACAATAGAAGGAGAGAAATTCATTAGCGCACACACATTTAACATCACACACCATACAGCCATTTTGTATCTGGTTTTTGTGCAACAGGACATTGCTACGATTCAATGTGTGTGTGTGTGTGAAATATGGAAGTACTTTTAAAAATATACCTACAATAAAGTCTACGATTAATACCCAGAAGGTATTAAAGCACAGTGTACTAGCACATTCATTTAGAGGCTACAGATCTGAATTGGCAAAAATGTAATCATCTGGTAAAGGGACTTCCTTTTGAAGATAAACTGAAAGAGAATGGCTCCAGTGCAATTATTTATCAGGATTAAAAAAAATTACATGCAATACACAGGGGTTAACAATTAACCAGGTGATGAATACAATTTCCTTTTATCTCATCCTTACCTGATTGTACTTGGTATTGCTTATACATTGTTGTGGTTCATTGGTTCTGAGTAGTTGTTGGTCCTGCTTGAATTGTTTTATTGGTGGCTACAGGCCTCTGTTCCCTTCCCCAAAGAACTCACCTTTCATTTGCCACAAGACACCTGGCAGTAACTGAAAGTGCTCTTCTAGCCACAAACACTCAGAGCAGTACAAAGCAACTAATGCAGACCCCCTTAAAGCTGCATAACCAGTTACAGCCTGATAAAGTTGATGGTGTTTACATGTCCAGCAGACACAGAGCAACACTGGTATTCATTCAATGTCATGTTGTTGACACCTAGAGGTAAGTCCAATATTCACTTTGTGCATAGCTGTGTTAAAAGTATCCTGATCCGCAGCAGCTGCTTTCTTCCTTGTGTTCACTAGCTAGTAGCTACCTTTTAACAGTTCTGTGCTGGGCAGGCGGCACACAGTGTTGCTGAGGAAAACAGGTTGATGAAAGTGAATCAGTACAGTAAACAGTCAAGTTTCTGGCTGTAATACCAAAACAATAAACTGATGCAAAACAAAATCTCCACAGAGCTGAGGGGAATTGCAGAGTGATAGAATACGTATAGGTTAGAATTGTCCGTTTGTCACTGTAACATTACATGTAGTCCTTTGATCTGTTAACATAAAAATACAACTCAGCACAGTGATGTGACTAAGACAATACAGCATTGATTTATTGTCTTCATATTCAATCTCCTGCGTCATGGTTTACAAAGCATTCGGGGGGTTAGTTGATGCAATATGAATCTTGTTGACTGTGAGTTTTATTGATGTGTAGGTGATAATGAAGAGTCTGGAAACTGGAAAATATAATCAGAATTTTGAAAATGCAGAATACTTAAAGACAGCGGCAATCTTTGACCATGTTATGGATATGGCTGCTAATGCTACTTCAATGCGTTAACCCCATGTATACTAAAGAGTATATAGCATGCATACACGTATGAGGGCTGCATGTTCGGTTTCCAGCTCATGCACAGTTGGTACCCTCGTGGCGTAGTGTCTGTGTGGACATAATGAATTGAGGGGTATTTAGGATGTTCGCACCAGAGCCTCGTGTACACACCCTGATGATGAAATTTACGGAATGCCGACCCTAGCGAACCCATGCATACTCGTGAATCAGGAAACCATAACATCGGCTTAACTTCTCACCCCTCAGATTATTTTCAAATTCAAATTTAAAGCATTAAACCCTAACCTATGCTGACTCAACCATTTTGAGGACATTTAATTTCATGGAGTCACTAATTGCTTTATAGGACTGTTTTTACATATGTGTTAGTACCACGCAGCAACCTCTAGGGCTGAGAACTGAAGCCAACACAGAAGTGACAATAACTGCAACTTTACAGCAGAAAGAAACATGTTTACAGCCTGGTGACAAGTGGGTGAGCATACGCTTGCCACAAACCGACATGCACCGAAGTCTCAGCTCCACAGAATGGGATGGCGACAGCGGAGCAGCCCGCTCTGAGCTTCCAAACCACTCTTCAGAAACCAATGGGTGACGTCACAGAGGCTACATCCAGCACAGTCTATGGGTAGTTTCACCTTTAAAGCTGTTGATAATTGATATGAGCAAAAAACCCACTTCAACCAAACCATCAGATCCAACCATCCACAGCCTGTATTAAGTAGCGCCAATTCTTTTTAGTAGCCATTTTCTCAAAAACATTAAATGATCTGATGTATCCTTAAGTATGCTTTTCAATAAACTGATGAGTGCTAATGTTGCCCACTGCTGTAAAAGTGACAGTAACTGTGGTAAAGCGACAAATGCATCACTTGTTTCCTGTTGTTTGGACTTGAACGACAACAAAAGGAGTGAAATACTTTTCTTTCATCATCTTGCTCTCTTTGACTTTTCACACAGTTATTCACTCAATAACTCTCTCTGCCAAGGTGACCCTCTCTCCCTTGCCCCCCTCCCGCCACTCCCTCTTTCCATCACACACTTCCCTAATACTCTGTCAGTCAGAAAAGAGCCTGCTGGAAATGAGAGTGAGAGGTGTGTGTGTGCGTATGCGTGGGCATTAGCTGGTGTTTGTGTGTGCACATGGTTTGCATGAATATAAGGAGGGGAAAGCAGTCAAGAGGCAACAAGAGAAGGAGAGAGAGAGAGAGAGAGAGAGAGAGAAGTAAAATACAGTCAGGAGAAAAGACAGACAGAAGGAAAGGAGACAACAAAAAGAGAGGATTAGGAAATGATTGCTCAAATCACAGGTTACAGCTTGATGTCTTGTCAGGTGCTGCTGTTAACTTGTCACTAGGTGTGTGTGCTGGACACGAAACTAGTCGACCTTACCCCTGACACGTCTTCACATAAAGACCCTAGTGAGAAATTTGACGACAAAAAATTACTCTTGTCTTCGTTGTTGATCTTTGTTTGCTAAAGCAATAACAATAATTTTTTATTTGTGACCCATTTGTCATTAGAGTGTGTATTATTAGGGCAATGAACTGATCAAAAGACAATTGTGAGCTAGTTAGTTGTGGCCATTAGGCTGCAGAAAGTATCTGTCCTAACGATCACATATTCAGTCTTAGAATAAGACTTTTCTGTTGATTTTCTCATTGTCATTCAGAGGGGACATCACTGCCAATGCAAACACAGTCTCAATAGCATTTTTCCAAATCTGAATTCAATGTCAAAATTCAATGTATATCTGTAGTCGCAGTTTGTCAGCTGTTGAAGCAGAAACAAGAGTTTTGAAGGCTTGCATAATTAATGGTCACAGCTTGTAGCTTCAGGCTGAAAATGAGATCCTTAAATATGAAAGGAAGCTCAGTGTAAGTTCAATCACGAAAACTATCTTTATGTCTCATTCATTCACAAATCTCTCTCGCTCTCTCCCTCTCTCCCCAAGCTTCTTATAATCAGCCGAGTCAGGCTTTTTCAGTAACCAATCAGATTTTGCCACAATCTCGACCGGCCAATCAAGTTGTCGCTGTCGTACTTTTAAATCTGCTCACCTCTCTGCTGCTGTCAGCTGTCAATTCAGTGCGTATTGCTGTGACCCTCCTCCTCATCCAGCGCCAGGTCGAGCTCATCAGAGTCCACATCACATCCAGCATCTCCAGCATCCTCTTCTTCCCATCAACTCAACCACCAGTGTATAGACCCCTGCAAAGGTTTCCTATACTTCCATAGTCTCACGCCCGTTTCACGTATGATGACATCATGATGGGCTCTAAGCGCCAAAGACTCTTACATCTCTCACTTTTACTCTCATGTTTATTAAAGTTTATTTGTTGAGTCTCTCCTGATTTAAATATATGTATCTAACACATAAGAATCACAGATGTAGCTTACTCACTTTCTTCAATCAGAACTATACTGTGCTGATTATCTTCAATGATTCAATGAAAGCATACACATGACAAACTTCTGAATCAACAACATGTGAAGACTCACCGCTCTGTTTGTTCTTGTTGAACCGTTGTCCATTCGTGACTGTAGGCTGTTGTTTCAGAGTGTGTCTCTTCCTCTAAACAATTCATGGCCTGTACAGCGCAGGTACATTTTGGCCTTTCAGGTCCAATACGCCAAAAAAGTGGCACAGCAGAGTTCATAAGCATCTTTCTAAAACACATGATGTTAAAAGCTTAGTGACAGATGGACTACTCATCAGGTGTACTGGTGACCCACTGTTCAGTGTTAAGCTTGGAAGTTAGGAACATACTCGTCAGTCTCAGTAGCTTCTTCCTGTTTTCTTTGTACTGAGAAAAGTTTGTTCATCCAATACAGAGTTACAGGGAAAAATCCTCCAAACCCTTTGTTTGACAAAACAAAAAGAGTGAGGAGAGCTGGGAGAGTCCACGAGAGATTAGTTATCCTGGGAGGTTTCTTACTTTTCTCAAGTTTTTTTTGACCAAATAAAATCAAGTCAACTCACCTGCTTTGTCAGGAGTTTTCAGCCGCATCTTGCAGCCTCCAACAAGGCATCTAAATCATGTGCTTCAATGGTCCAAGGTCATGAAAACTCCATCCGCTGATGAGGAATAATACATGTGGTTGTTGAGTTATGTGAATTTTTTTCCCCTATTTCAAATGACGAGAATTAATTTTCCCAATCTGTTTATGTTTTATTTCATTCCACATATACCAGAATTGTAAAACACTGATCTTAATGCACTGGTTCTGACTGCTGTCTTTCTAGTCTGTCATTATGAGTATGCCTAGTACCCGACTAGATTATTTAGGTGCTCCAATAAATCCCATCATCATTTTGGCCCCTTCCACAGCGAGGTCAGCCAAGGTCCTAAAGAGTGTCCCTGGCTTTAGTTTTGTCTCTGGCTTTTTACAACTGTGTCCCAGCTCTGAATGGCTCTGGATTTATGTGCTGCTTCATTGGGCTTCTTTCTCTTTCGCTCTCTCTCTCTCTCTCTCTCTCCCACTATGTCATTTTGCAACCTCTCTCACCCTTCTTTTGCTCCTTCATACCACTCCACAGACCCCCTTTATTTTATGTCTCTTCTCAGTATTCATGTAGTGCAGCATATGGCTTTTTCTCCTTCCATATTTATGAAGTGTTCAGTGCCCCCTCTCCCTCTCAGAGTAACGTATGTGTCCTTTATGCTTCCATTAAATAACCCCCCAACACACACACACACACACACACACACACACACACACACACACACACACATATTCACACACACATGCACACACACATTATCCTCACGTAGTCAGGGTTAAAAAGATGAACATATTTTACCCTCTCTGGCAAACCTTACATGTTGGGTGTGTGTGTGTGTGTGTGTGTGAGAGAGGTGTCCATTACTCTGAAAGCTTCCCTCTGTCTGATTCACTGTGGTTCTAATGATATTTAACCTGCCAGGCCATTTTGAAAATGGGCCCTGGCCGTAAAAACATCTGATGTATGGTGCCATCTGTGTGTCATCCACACACAGACACAAACACACACACGCGCTGCCACTGACATATACAGTGCAAAACACTCAAACACACGTGCATGCAAATACACATACACAGAGTCGTGATCTTGTGTATTACTTTACCCTTGCTGCTTTTATCATTAACTCCAGCTTCTATCTGTCAGGGGGGTGAGGGCGGATCATTCATTAGTTTCTCATTTTAACAATATTAGCTGTATTTCACCTCCACCATTGTCTACCCTGTAGATCTGCTGTCCCCGGCTGCATTTATAATTAACCCCCCAGCTTCAATACTGATAACTGCTCAATATGATGTACTGCAACAAAGCCAGGCTTTCATCATCCCAGTGCATTTTTTTTTTTTTTACAATCAGAAGCTGGTCTCGAGTATGATTCATGTACTCGAGTACAGTTCACATCAGGTGTACTGTACCATCACATGGAGGAGGACTGCTGTTTCCAATGTGACGTCAGAACTATTCGACCGTCCTGTTCAAACAAATTTCGGCAGAAGAAAACATTCAATCACAACTTGACACTTCACACAAAAAAAAAATCAATCGATCGGATCTCACTTCCCTGCTCTCTATGTGGCGGGACCTCAGCTGAGTAGCCTTCAGTGTGGCCCAGGACACATTTGCGTTCACACTGCTAAAAGAATGTGACTATCATGTGTGTCAGACCACCTCTGAATGTGGTCTGAGTGATCGGATCTCAAATGCGTCCACCCCTGAGTTCAGGTGCGCTCACACCTGAACTCAGAGCTGACCTCTTGTGATCAGGTCACTCGGGACAGACATTAATGCCAGGTCTGAGCAGGTCTCTACATCATCTCTGCCATCTGACTAATGGAACATGGGACCGGTTAGTCCACGTATGAGCCTGCCAATGAGCGGTAAGAAGAGCATGAACTTTAGTCTCCATGGTCCACAAGCTTACAACAAAAGTAGCTCCTCTCTCCTAGTTAGTAGTACCACAACAACATTACCTTCCCATTCATTAGATTGTCTTGTCTTTGATGCCTCTCACTTAAGGGAAGAGTTATTCATGTTCACCCTTTCTGATTTGGCTGTCCAGAGCATATGAGTAATTATATGAATCATTAAACAGCAGAGTGTTGTTACCCTTTAAGTTGGAGACTGAGACAAGCTTTCGCAGTATCTATCACTATCTATTATGGTGGGATCTAACAGGAGAGAGTGTCATTTTGTCATCACAAAGTGCAATCGACCAAATTAAAGCTTTCACAACTGTTTGATATATGAGCTCTGGGATGGAAAATCAATAAGAAAGTTATTAGTCAGTTTGGTTCTGCCATGGAGGTGCAGGGTGTCCAAACAGCTCTGCTCATGAGTTTACTAGGAGAAAATGGAAATGTCAAGATTTTGTACACCAGCAGAACTGAATGTACTTCTAACACACTGACTCACACACACACACACACACACTCGCATAGGAATACTTTGGGGACGCATGATAAAATTACCCACCTTGAGGGAGGCCATTTTCTGAATGGTTTATAATGATACCACCACCATCAGATAACAAATGATGGACACATAATTAAAATCACATTAGACTAAACCAAATTACAAGAAAACAAAACAAAAAAACGGCTATTTCACATATTGGAAAGAATCAACCAAAAACCTGAGCAAACTGAAAACTACTGTGTCCGATCCAAAACCGAGGAAATCCTTATACAGTCAGTGAGCATGACCTCACTGTAGAGACAGGCTGCCACATTCAGACCTGGCTCCCCAGAGAATAAAAGACCATGCACCCACTCAATGGGAAAAAAAGGTCTCAGACTTTTGACAAACAAACAGAAGAAATTTCGGTACCACTTTACAAATCAGAAAGAAACAATTAGAATCAAGTTATAACGCAGTTTTAATACACTGATGCAGGCTCACTATTTGGCAAGATCAAGTTAATGCTTACTACTCAATAATCTTACTAATGACCGACTACCATTTGTAACTGGTAAAAAGCGCCTTATTGTAAAGTGTGAAACACATCACAACACCCACATCAAACAAAAGTAGCTTTAGAGTATTCAATTGTAACTACAAGTATACATTTATACAGTATATAGTTATTTTTCAACTTGACTTATCTGTACAACACAGTAGAATAGAGTAGAATACACAGACTCAGGGTGACCATATTTTCAAACCTTCAAACTGGGACTGCTAATTGTACCGCATGCTCACGAACATGCACATGTACAATATGTTTATACACGCTCCATAGGCGTTTTCATCAAGATGGGGACAATAATTTCTCTATCTCTTGAGAAGACTCCTGATCATATATCCCAGCGGTATAGTCAACGTGGCACCAAGCCAGAAGTCAACTGGTGAGAGGATTTTCACTGGGGAACAAACACATTTCTGGTGTGGTATGAAGCCCTGCGGAGGACGGAACAAAACTGCGTTGCAGATACGACGTCACAGTGCTGGGCCTGGTGGAATCCAGGGGTAATACATACAGTGCTGTCAATCTCATCCTAATCCAAACCTTAGACCTCAATCCTGTTCTCAACCCTGGAGTGGGAAGAAGATAAAAATCCTCACTGTGGATGACTTTTCTAATTTCTCTGTCCAACAACAATGTGCAAAATAGTCACACACTATGTGAACTTAAGAATTCAACCCCATACATTAGCATTTCCTTGCCTCACAAGCATGTTCAAACCTTACACACAGTTTTGTGTACACACACACACACACACACACACACACACACACACACACACACACACACACACACACACACATCAGCATGCAGCGTGTATCTCGGAGCCTAAAGGTTGGCTCTGCCCTGAGGGTTGGAAAGATTATCATGGGCCAGAGAGTGAGAGAGGCAGAGATGAGCCTCTGAATCTCTGGGAAAGGGAGCCGCTTCCTAACAAACACTCCCAATCTAACAAGCCTGACTCATGTTGCCTGCAGTTAAAATGAATTAAGCTTCTACAGAAGAAGCTTAATGGGCTCAAAATGGAGCCTTTTCTTTATGTCCCTTTCTGGTTATTGTATTCTCTGCATGCATACCAGATAATTGCTTAGGTACAGAAACCTGCTGTTCAGGTATTTTTCTGTTTCATGACTGTCTGTTCTAATAATTCCCTTAAACTACCCTGTAGAAGTCTCACTGTGTCCCAACCCAGAGTGAGTTTCAGCTCCTTTACAAATCCATCCCAGTATGATACCCTGGTATGCATAATTGATTTCGCAGAGTTCAAACTGCTCCTACAGTGACTCTCAATCGCACTTTGAATATATGCTTAATTATGGCTTATGATTAGTTCTGGACAAAAATCTTTACTTTACCTTCTGTGAAAGAACTTTTTCTTTCATGGATTGTTTACACATTTTAATTAAAAGGTGCACACAGTAACAGCTTTGCCAATATAGTCTATTATTCTTCAACCATGGGACTTCTAGATGGGTAATGTGCCCTTTTTGTTCTCATCCCACCATAACTCAAAATACAAGCCTGGTTTGCTCTAATGTTTTAAAATACAGAAGTAAACATGTGTCTTTAAAACTCTTGAAAATTGTGTATAGGCCCATAAAAAGTTGCATAGTGCATCTTTGATAATAAATACCAATCTCTCTTCTCTTTCCAACCGCACCCTCAGGACGGTCTGTGTTTTATTGCCTTTTATGTTTTATTGTTTTTTGTTACATATTTTACTCCAATATGGTGTTTCATATACAGCCTTGGCTCCATGCGAGTGTGCCTGAAGTAAGCCCAGCAAATTCCCTTTGTCTATATCAACCATTTTTTCTTAATGTTAAGGATTAAGGACTGTGCCTTTAAGTTAACTGCCTATGTTCTAAGCAAACTAAAGACTATTTAAATAATAAAGAGATGAATATAAATTTATTTTCATCGTCTCAAACAAAGGAGGAGAAAAATAAAACAGGAGAATCATACAGAGAAATTAAAAAATTTAAAATTTCTGCTAAAAAAACCCAGAGGGTGCATCTTCAATATGTTTAGCACACAATTTTTCAAGAAAGTTACATCGGGCTTCTTTGAAAAGGTGCTCCAGATGAAGAGGGTGGTGTTTTTAAAAAGAACGGCTGACAGATTGGTTGGAAGAAAAGGCAATTCAAATGCCAGGCGATTGTATGACTGTCCACTGAATGCCAAACACCTCTGTGCTGCTGTTCTACATCGATGAGGAACCTGTGGACATAACAGAAGGCGCCAAAATGACTCCATCAGATGATCACTCTCACACCAGGAAAGGTCATCCACAGAGATGTCAGCTGTGTCTGTTTAACGAAGCAGATTCTTGTGTTCTCATGTCTCAGCGCACAAAGGTTTGACTCTGATGTTCTGGCGTCTTTTCTGACATCGCTGAAGAGCAGCAAGCGCAGATAACGTGAAATAAACTGGGAAAGAAAAAGATATCATCGGATAGGGGTTTGTCATCAAATATGATGATGACATCTCTCCTGGGACCGTTGTCGAGGTCGGTGAGACATTCAAAAGTCACATGCAAAGTCCTCAGAATCATCCCACAGCTACCCTCAGTGACAGGACATCATGTAGAAATAAACAAAGACATATGGGCAGGAATCACCAATGGCTGACTTGCATGAGGGAGCTGGTATAGTGAAGCATGGGCATGGCATGGGCTGCATAATGATCATGGATTAGTAGGCTCTCTGGGCCTTGACTAATAGGTTGGACCCTGGTTGGTGTGCTGGCCTCTGTGATCTGGGCAAACTGGGTTCAATTCCTGGCTGCTCTTCACTGTGCTACAATATGATGCCCATCAGAGAAAAAGATTTTATTTTCCAGATCAGTAATGCATGAGACAGTATTGAAATCTTCACTTATACAGTGGCACCAGATCTGTTACAGATGTTCATGGTTGCCAGACGATGCATCCTGATGACTTCAAGGGTTTCCCACACATAGACTTCACTTGGGCTGCCCAGGTAAATCAATGGCAAGCCCAAGTATATTTGCTGACTCATTTTTCTATTTCCTACTTGATCCCCTGTACATCTTCATTCTCCTAACACGCAATGACAAACAGAAAGAGAGAAAGAGGGAAAGCGGGAGATGCATGGTTTTATGTTAGAAGACGCAGACATGGTGGATATCGAACGGACAAGTCAGTCTTCCACTGTATTTTGTGAGAAGAGTTGTTCAATCATAAGAGGTCAAAGACAGTTTCACAAATTTAATTAGCCAACCAGGAGCTTCAGCAGGCGGACTTGGCACATTCGTCATGTTCTAATGCTCCAACTCTGCATTATCCCTCACTGGTTTCCCAGTGTCTTGCTAGACAGTTGGACATTGTTGGAAAGCTTGATCAAGCCAGAGGTGCTGCTGCTGTCCATTGAACTTGGGTCTTTACAAGTATTTGCCCTCTCCTTCACCTGATCACATGTAGATTCATGCTAGGGAAAAAAAGTTCTCTATAACTTTTCTGTTTCGGTTTGTCATAGTATAAGAGATTTAAAAACAAAATGTACTGTGAAAGTGGCCTAAACAACGCCTCGCTCTCTTTCTTGCTTCACTATTTAATTGACAGTCATTGAAAGATAGTTTTAAAGCCTGAAGTTACCATATTGTCTAATAAAGCACTCTGCAGCAGCTCTGTGCAGTGTGACTTCCCAGATAATTGTAAACAGTATGTGTTCATTTAGCCTCTTCCAAGGTTCACACTTCATTAATCTGACTCTAAAGTGACGCACACACTGTCATTAAGAGGCAGATATGGATGCACAAAGATGTTCTAAACACACACGCACACACACACTGCTCTGCTTTAATTTAGCTCTGCAGCCAGCCTCTCTAACACTGCCTGCTTGAATGCATAGTACCTACTATAGAGTTTCTCCTTCATTTAATAAAAAACTGACTGTAATGATGGCAGCACTTGTTTCTTTATGGTCCTGTTATAACTGCTGACGATCTACCTTCAGAGGAGATAAATCCATTTGTGTGTGCAGCGAGCAAGGCTTAAATATAAAGATGACAAATGTGGTGTAGTGCTACTTTACAGTATATGCTTTTACAACTGTAGCATGAGGGATTTTAATAATGCTTTGACGTACAAAGCTGTTTATTTATCTTCATTACATTTATTTGCTCAAATCTAAGCAACTGGACTGCAAAATATATTTAAAGAGCAAATATGTTTTAGTTTTATTTGTGTGTAATTTTCAACAAGGTTCTGCAAATGTAGACTTCTCCAAGACTCCAAGGGACAATCATACATGAGAAACAATCATGACCCGGGCCCACACTGGCACCACTGGCCTCCCCATGAATGAGAACAGGTGTGCCAAATGTGCCGGAGTACATTCGGGAAGACCACGCCCCCACATCCTCAACCACAATCTGAAAGAGGTCAAACATGGAGAGATCGCTTGATATCTAGTAAAGCTAAACACAAAAAGAAGTTAAATTTGATAAACCCTGTTAATATAGGATTACTCAGGCATCGTGTCACACTCCACAAGAAGAAAACCGTAAGACTCCGAGCTGAATTCCGGAAAAGGGTTTTACATCTAGTTTAGCTGGAACCAGTTCAGGGCGTTTTAGTGAAAGTTAGTGTTTTTGACGGACTTGCACTGAAGCTGACACCGGTCTGCACCTTGCTGTGTGCACGTGTCCAAAATTAAGAAACAGGCTTCGACATTAGAAATGCACCACACACCACAATAACCGACGTGCTGGCAATTATCTGACCCTGTTGCGCTCTCGAGCAAGACACTGAACCCCTCCAGCTGCAGACTGACCTCTGACCTCCCAGTGGTGGGGCCAGGGGAGGGAAAAGAGGACTCATGATTTCATGATCACGTTGAATAAAATGGAATAAAGAAGGAGAAAGATGTGTGGGCCTAGAGAGGGAGAGAGAGTGACAGAGAAAGAGAGACACCACGGAGGAGGTGGGAGAAAGCAACAAAGAGAGAGCAAGACAGACAGACAGAGTGTCAGAGTGGGATTATGGAAATGTAATATCCGGCTGATAAATCATAGTGACTGTCAGGTGCTCAGTCATCTGATAATATGACAGACAGAGGGAAGACGGCTTCCTCTCCAACCCACTGCTAATTATAGACAGACATAATGAACTCACATTCAGTGTGTGTGTGTGTGTGAGATCAAGCGTGTGTGTGAAAATAATCGAATTTATGAACTGGTTTATTTCTGGTGCATGTGTACTTCAAGTTTTTAATATGTGAGCTAAAACAAATTATGTCTTTGATGCGTGATTGTGGCGATATCATTAAATATACTGTATTTCCTACAAAGCAGAGGTGGGGCAAGTCATCGTTTCGGTCACGGGTAAGTCTCAAGTCTTTCCACTTAAATCCAGAGTCAAGTTCCAAGTCAAACATGAGTAGTGCCAAATTAAGTCCCACGTCGTCAACTTTGAGTTTTGAGTCTGTATATACTGTATATGTGAACTATCAATAATACATGCCGTATTAGGTGAGAGTGGAAAACTGGGCAGCTAAAGTTTGCTGTTTTATAGTTGTGGTTTTAGAGTTGGTACAGGAGCTTGCGTCATAATCTCGAAGAGACGCACATTGCTGCCATTCCACCGCACTGCACAGGTTTGTCGTGCTGCTACTTTTAGTTCAAATAGAGCAGTGATTCCCACAGGTTCAGGATTTTACTTGTGGCGGTGGATGGCGCAGCGTGTGACTGATGGAGGAGAGTGTAACCCAGGTTATTTTCTGTAGCTAGACTTTACCAATGTCCCCACAATGCCCCATTTGCAGACTATCGGTACACGCTACAGTTTTACAGATATTTCCTAAACACCTTAAAAGCTATTGATAGAAGCTAGCTGCACACTGTGTCTAGACGCAACGCACGCGACTCAGGTAGGGGTGTGGCCAAAGATCTGCTAGTCACCTTTGGTGTCTCCCTCAGGAATTGCTCTTGAAACTTTTTTTCTTTTTATTCCACCCTTCAGTAGAGTGGGACTACATGTTTCTCAGAATATTTTTAAACTTAAAAAAGTCACAGCAGTAAGTTGGGAGGTAGAGGTTCAGGGGATACAGGATGAGAGGGAGAGGAAATGACTCAGGAGGTAAAGAGGATGAGATGATTGACCGTGGAACCTCTTAAAAGTAGTGGTTTCAATCCTGCCCCCGAGGACTTCAGAGTTCCGCCGTAGAGTGTTTCAGTAAAGGTTTGACGTCCTTTACTTGCCCTCAGCTCTTGCTAATATGGTGCACGTGAGGGGATCAGGTCTGAGGGGAGCAGATGGTTGAAAATGAGACACACTTGCCCTTGACCAGTAACTGAAAATAGGAAATGATTTACTTTCAGAAATAAGTTATTTATTATGTCCTCAATTTTATGTGCAAACAGGAAGTCAACAAAGGTTTGTTAAAATACTTTTGGAATATGCAGCTGGTTTCCATGAGACTGAGATTCCAGGTAAACATTATTAACTAGCTGGCAGGATAAAAAAACAGCTGCACACTTTAATGAAACATTCTCCAACAAAACAAGGAACGTCAAAAGCCAGTAAAAGATTATTTTTAGTCTATGTGCAGGAGGAAATTATTTTCTCTCTTTAAGATTTGCAAAACGTGTTCTTCAGCATTGTCAATACATATATTGTACATAAAGATGGACATAACCTGTGTGAAGTCAGCCACAGGTTTGTGAGGAGCGGTTTTGAAGCTCAGAGTTAGCTGCCATGCCGTCGCCATCTTGAAAGCGCCTGACTCCGCCTAACTCCCAGCCAATGCAATAATTGTGCAAAGAGGTGAGGCATGTGTGGAGCCATTTAAATAACTGTGCTAACAGCAAGCATATGCTCCCGTTAGCATCATGAGCGCAGAAGCCGATCCCTGTTAATTAGTGATGATATATAAATAAAACAATACTAGCTTTTCACTACCTTAAAAAATAGGAGCACAGACTTTCTTACATTCTGTTAATTAATCGCACAGCAAGACGCGTTGTCTGTCTGATAATTGTATGTCAATTAATCAATCAATTAATCAGCCATATGGTCAGTGGAAACGATCAGAAACTTACAAGGACAGTACAGACTGGGGTCTGTTACTTTAAATCTGTAGCTCAAACAAAATAACTTCTATAACCGAGGCAGTGTGAAACTACAGTTTCCACAGAATCAAATAAAAGTAGGAAAAGTAAAAAAGCAAGATCTAAGCAAAAGGAAGTGATCAAAGTCTGTGTCAGAGTGCAATTGATTCCTCCATTTTGCAACTTTTCTGCTTTTGTAGTGTTTTCTTTTAATGTATGTAACTATATTGTCTCCATAATGATTTCTACAACCAAGTGCCTGCAAAATTCAATAGCAGAGGAAGCACTAATGACAGTAGAGGGCAATGAGAGAAGACGAGAAACAAAGTGAAAAAACACGGAGCGAGCTCTACATCTTCTCAACTTCATGTAATATTAACCAGTAATTAAAAGAGTTGAGCTGACTCTAGGCGAATGAGAGAGAGAGGGAGAAGCCTGTGTAGACTTAACAGTGTGTAGTTCACTTCTAACAGCTCATCCCATTAAAGCAGGTTGGCCTTGCTTTACCTCATGTAACCTCACTCTCTAGACTGTGATTGGTACAACACCCAATTAACAACTGTGAAGTAGCATGAGAAAAGTTAAGCAGCTAATGACGGACGCATTCAGCTAAATGTTCTCTCTTATTTGATCATGTTGGGCTCTTTTATTAGACTAACAACATAATTATTCATATAAACACTGAGTCATCTGCCCGGATCTTCAGATTTCCAGTTTTTAACAAGATGAAGACAGCCATGCAAGCAGCTCTGTGCGGTCGCACTTACGCACAGTAGTCCTTTCAGCTGACTACCATCATTTGCATGCTAACATGCTCACACTGAGAATGTCAAATCAATCTTTATTTGTATAAAATCACAACAGAAGTTATCTCAGGGCAACTTTAATATAGTGCAGGTGTAGACCGCACTCATATAGATATAATATTATTTATATAAATTAATCATATAAATCTAATATCATTTAAAGAGACTCAACAATTCAAACCATGAGTAAGAATTGGGAAACAGTGGAAACCAAAAACATAGTTTTAAGAGGCAGAACCAGGCTCAGAGAGAGAGAGAGAGAGAGAGAGAGAGAGAGAGAGAGAGGGGCACACAGCCTGGTGACAGTTAGAGTGATGCAGTGGTTACCTGTAATCTCATGACAGGACAAAATGAACTATACTGTAATTGTATATACTTACAGTAGCTTGACTGATGTATTGACACTGAGGCCGACCCGCTGGTGTTAACAGGTACAAAGCCTGAAATGGTAAAAGAATTAGGAGCCAATTGAAAATTGTTTTAAGTTTGGATTTGAAGGTGTCTGTCACTGTCTGATGCGAACCAACAGATAAGGTGCAGGAGCAGGTGATGAAAGAAAACCTTCAGAGCAGAGTGGCGCAGCGGAAGCGTGCTGGGCCCATAACCCAGAGGTCGATGGATCGAAACCATCCTCTGCTAATGGCAAACTTACTGGCTGTCATTCCTTCTCCGTCATCTTGGTGCTGTAGTTGACACTGTACTCACGTAGAAAGCAGTTCATGCTCTTCGTTTTGCACTAGCCTTTTAAAGCACTTTGGTTTCAGTGAAACTCTTTCAGTTTTTTGCCTCTTTTTTCATCTAAATCTTGAAATACTGTTTTGAGTTTTCTAGAGAATTTAATAGTTGTGTCATCATAACCGTGGAGCCGTAACCTTGTCTGGTTGGGTGCTGGATTTAGGCTCTAGTCTCTCAGGAGGTGTGAGTTCAAATCCTACCACTGCCAAGTATCTGTGTTTGCCTATAGGACCGGGGCGAGTGTTCTGACTTATTGCTTTAGCCTCAATCCATGTTACTTACCTAGTAAGTGTTTTAAAAAAGTCCATGAAAAACTGATTTAAACCACCACCACCCTCAGCTTTTCATATCTGTGGTGGTGGGATGACGGAGAAGGAATGACAGCCAGCAAGTTTGCTATTAGCAGAGGATGGTTTCGATCCATCGACCTCTGGGTTATGGGCCCAGCACGCTTCCGCTGCGCCACTCTGCTCTGACGGGTTTACTTTCAACACCTGCTCCTGCAGCTTATCTGTTGGTTTGCGTCAGGCAGTGACACCAAAACGATTCAATTGTCCCGTTCAAAGGACAGACGCCTTCAAATCCAAACTTAAAACAATTTTCAATTGGCTCCAAATTCTTTTACCATTTCAGGCTTTGTACCTGTTAACACCAGCGGGTCGGCCTCAGTGTCAATACATCAGTCAAGCTACTGTAAGTATATACAATTACAGTATAGTACATGTTGTCCTGTCATGAGATTACTGGAAACCACTGCATCACTCTAACTGTCACCAGGCTGTGTGCCCCTCTCTCTCTCTCTCTCTCTCTCTCTCTCTGAGCCTGGTTCTGCCTCTTAAAACTATGTTTTTAGAATGAACTTTGTCTATGATCTGCTAATAAAGACGATGAGGAGTACTTGCATTATCAACTACATGACACTTGTTTATGTTGTCACTTCTGTGAGCAAGACAGTCAAATAGCTATAGCATCAAATCATAAATAGCAGTCCACCTCCATGTTTCGGTACGGTAGTTTTCACGCTACATGCTAATAGTCGCCCCTTTTCTTTGCTGTGACGTCTTTCAGAGCACACACACATACACACACACTGTTAACTGACCTGCCACCTGCCAAGCACAGTGCTGGTAAACCAGAAACAATGTGGCCACATCTTCGGCTGAGAGTGAGCTGCACCTGGGGATCAAGAGTGAGCGCAGCCCCGAAAGTAGTTTCAGAAACATACAGTACATGGTTGCATTATGTGGTAGTGTGGCTGAGCGGTCTAAGGCGCTGGATTAAGGCTCCAGTCTCTCAGGAGGCGTGGGTTCAAATCCCACCACTGCCAATACTTTAATTTTACAGTAATGTCAAACGAAATGGACTGTACCTCAAATCATTATGAAAGAGCAAGAGATGTGGCGCTGACCAGTCATGCAAAACAAGGAAAAATAATTAAAATGAATTATTAAAAATGAATCAACTGAGGGTGAAAGACACGTAGAATGAAAGGGATTTTGAGAGTGAGAGTTTGGACAGGAAGTTTAGTGTTGACCAGCTGTGGTTACACGTCTGTGGAGGAGAAGCAACAAGCTAGAAGTGGCAGAGGTGATGACAAGATTTTTTCACCTGAAGAGGCTCTTTACCTCAAGTTTACTTGTATTATTTGATTTACAACAACCTGTGCACCAATCTCATCTACACTTGTTTCCATTTGTGTTTGGATCTGATTCTGGCTCTGGTAGGAAGACAAATATTCTTAATCCTGCGTACAAAGCCCTAATTGCCTTGGTTGTTTGTCCAAGAAGAGAAACAGATGTACATGAGCTGACGAGCAGACCTAGCCTATTTGAATAACAAAACTAATATAATAACAAATAAATCAGAGACGTGTGAAGGGTTTGGAAGGACTGGAGCCGAGCTCATTTCTGTCTGGATTACCATGAAATCTGAATCCGAAACTACTACTATGTTACAGGATAGCTGAATTGAGCTATCATTGTGAGCAGTTCAGGGTACAGACAAATAAAATGCATTAATGAAAAAACATTTTCTTTCTTGTTTCTAACCCTTGACTCACCCAGCACACCCACCCTTCCACACACACACACACATACACACACACACACACACACACACACTCACTTCTTCCTGCCCTTATTAGCCTTGTGCCCTGGCCATAAGAACAATCACCTCACAACTTTTTAAAGGAATGATCAGCATCAGTAGAAACTTCATTCTAAGCAGAATTTCTCCCATACCGTCTCTCTGCCTCACCCCTAACCTGCCTCAGGCAAAACATTTTGCTGACCAAGACTTAGCCAGCCATCAAGAGTTACAATTTCCCCTTTATTCACTTTATGTCAAGTCTGCTCATAACGGGGGTCAATAAACGTAGACGTTCTCATTTTGGCCGAGGGAGGAGGGCTCTTTGAGTCGGGAGGAAAATCTTCAGCGTTGGGGAATGTACACTCTGGCTTTTTAAACTGATGATGCCTGCAACGGTTTTTGTGAGCACTGTAATACTGGGGGAAGTCGAAGGTCCCCCGCTGGTCAGTCTGTTGTTTGTCTACATGGCGATGTCCACTAATGTGAGTTCAGCAGAAACCTTCCATTTACCTCAGCAGTGCAGTAGAGTAACTAATAGGGTTATTTGGAGAACTCCACCTTAAATTTTTTTCAGCTCAGTCTTAATACAATACCGTCATGCCCACATGTGCAATGAAAGAGTTGTTGGTCACTGTAAAGTCCCACACTCCATACAGGCTATGAAGAGATCCCTTAGAAATGTGATTAAAAATTAATTCTTAAGTTGAGCTGAAGCTAATATGAGGCTGCAGCAGTCAGACTTGGTTAAGCCAAGTGGATGTGAACTTTTATTCCAACATTATCCCTTACTGTCACTGTCTGCAAGGAAGCAGCATCTGAGTGAACACTGCGTTGCGCTTGCATTGACTGAACTATAATATGCATTTTTACATAGATTCTGTGCCACGTCTTATCATTGGAATGGAATCATGTTTAGAAGGGATCAGATGTGTAGCGTACGTGGCCTGGCATCAGTCACAAGCCATTAAGGAAGTTCATTGTAAGGACATGCAGAGTTATGGACCCACAGTTGACACTTTGTGACTCTTCCCACCATCAAACTATCAAATTGATAGTAAACAGAGACAAAGGACCCCTCTTCCACAAACAGACCATGCTGTTAGCATGTCCGAATGACACAGAACCAGACCAAAGGTCAAAGGGTCAACTCCAGAGGATTAACCAATGGACACCAGGCAACTGGAGAATATAGGCAAAATCTCCAGTTTGTAACAATAAGACTCTGTCTAATGATATTTGATTGTTTCTTGTATAGGACAAGTAACAACAAAAGGACTGATTAACACCAAGGTGTAAACTCTTAGCTCTAAGCTGCTCACCACAAACTCATGGCTCTTAGTCATTTTTGCACTTTTCGTGTCTTTTATTTTTCTTTGCCCCAAGCTACAAGTAACATGATTTTTGTCTACATGCATGATCTTTTATTTTTATAAGCCAAGTCAAGACCAACTGAACCAAAGCAACAGAAGTGCCTCAAAGTAATTTTGTAACTTTTAATCATAATCAAGTTTTCCTTTTTGAAGATTTTGACAACGTTAGAGTCATCTGGTCAACGCCAGTCTCCTCTAAAGTTATCCAGCCAAGAGCATTAGAGTTTATTTCGCATCAACCCACAAGAGACACCAGCAGATAACATCTGCACGACCTCCTGCAGAGAAGCCGAGCAGAAATCAAGAGTGCCCGAGACAGAAAGTCTCCTGGCAAACTCCACCAGAGCTGA
>NW_019525244.1:444327-445732 GCF_002814215.2 Seriola lalandi dorsalis | reverse complement strand
ACACACACACACACACACACACACACACACACACACACACAGACAGGAAGAAACTGAGGACAAACAAGGCAGCGAATAAACAGAGCCGAGGAGAGATATAGTCTATCCTCTAACATTTTCAGTGTCTTAATAAGCATTTTATTTCCTTGTTTTTGTTACTTGTACAAACAAAATTATTTTATTGTATATTGCATATTTATCATACTATTGTATTTTTGCTTTGAGCAATGCTTAGTGTTTCCACGCTGATGCTGTGAAACCAAGATGGCCAACCAGCCATAGGAGGAAGAACTCCGGACAGACACCTGCCTCTGCCTTCTTTTTATTCATCTGTTTTACCCCTATAATTGTATTTAGCACCGTTCTGCATTTTATGCATTTATTCCTGTGCTTCGACTATAACAAGCATAATCTATTGCTTGTTATGAGTGTTGTGCACTTAAAGATCACTGCTTATTTCAACCCTTGTGCAGAATTAAGTTCAAATGTAAAATGTTTGGTGTTGTAGAAAATGAAATGTTCTTGTGAAAGGCCTCCCTTTGTCATGAGATGGAATGGTCTCATCTTAGAGTGAAATGTCCTTGTCTGTGAAAAGCTTCCCCAGGAGGAGGAGTGCCAGAACCACTATTACACTCTAATCAGTGAAGGGCAGCAGCGTGGCCTGCTGGATCAACACCATCTTGTGAAGTCTTTCAAGATGAACACAACCATGTGTTGTCACAAACTGTGCCAGGATGTATGTTGTTTGTGTGAAAAGGGGCAAAAAGTCACAGTTTTAAAGCTTTTCGGTCACGACCTTATAAGACGCGCTAAAAATAGCAAAAACTAATTTCTCCAAACAGTTTTCCTGGCAGACAAAAAGGGAGAATAAATGTATACACTTGTCTGCCACAGCACCTCCACCTGCTTATTCTCTGCCACTTTGCTGTCAAAACCGCTGCTGATCCCAGTCATCCATCATGTAGGAACTGCTTCAAACAGAAGGCTGAGTGTGGCAGGCCTCCGGTGAAACGCCGAGATGTTTCTCCGAGGGATTTGCGAGAAAGCAAATTACGCATCTGACAGCTGATGTGATTTTAAATGCTTTGGAAAAATCAAATCCTTCAAGGAATCGGCCTGAATAATGAACAGCGTGCGGCGGTATGACAACACACACAATGTGAAATTAAGCTCAAAGTGTTCACAATGGCCTTTTTCCTTTCTGATTTATGCCAAGACTCAGAAGCTCATCTCTATTACAGTCCATATAACCCACCATATAACTTCAATTAATCGGCCGAGCTTTTATTTCTTTTGACAATGAAGGTCATCCAAGGCTTCACAAAAATGGCCATTTATTTCATGACACAGCTGGTTGTCTCATATGGTGAATCTATGACAAGCAGATAAAATAAAAATTTGACTC
>NW_019525244.1:426115-444277 GCF_002814215.2 Seriola lalandi dorsalis | reverse complement strand
TAGTTTAGTTAATAAACTCCTTTATTTACACCCAGTTGTTGTCCTGTTGTATTCTCTTGACGTAGAGACTGGAGATCCATTGAATCAAGAAGTCACGGCTTCCGATATGAGATTGATAAATTTGGAAATGAAGTAATTCATTGTTGTCCTCCCAGAGGACTGGTGCCCCATTTCAACGAGAGTAAATTCTAAAATATGGCGTTAACGCTACAGATGGCTAGTAATGACAGGAAGAATGATTACAGTCACTAATAACATATATTTACATATACATACATATCCCATATGTACATATTGCTATTAGGGTTGGTGTTGCGAGGTCAGCATAATGGATCACCAACTGCATATTTGATTTGGCATAGGTTTTTATACCGGATGCATTTCCTGACGCAGCCTGGGTTCATGTGAACCAGGGGTGTGAGCCTGTTAGGCCTCAAGGTTTTTGGTGATGAACAGTGAAACTCCACTGGCTACCTTTACAGCGCTTCACCATTGACTACAACATCCAGCTGTAACTGAAACTATGCTTACCATTGTATGTTTTGTGTCAAGGTGCATTGACTTCAATGTCTACATGAAGTCACAGGAATGTGCTACAGAAAAACAAGCACAAGTAACATTTTTCAAGACTGACCCTTAGGTTGAAGATATCTTTCTTCCTTTTTGGTGTTGCATTATTTTCTTTGAGACTAAAGAATAGAAAAACAATAGCAGAGCAGCACCAGTTAAAACAAGACATTAATTATTGTCTTTAGGTCACTGGTGCTTTTTGGTTTGTGGACCCATGACGTAGAAAGTGAGATTTCCATGTCTGTTTTGATTATAAAGCAGGTCTGGGGTCTATGTTAATACTGTGTAAGTACACATAGCCTGAATTCAGAAACTGAGCCTTAAAACGAGCCGTCAGGACTTCTGTAACTTTGTGATGTCACAACGAAACAGTCACCGTTTTCAGCCATGCCCTAACCCCTGCCTACCTGGACCCACCGTCCAACCTGGCAGGATTTGGTTTATCTGAGTGTTTTACCTGAAATCTGCTTTAAATTCATTTGATCACTCAGAAAAAAGTCAGCCAATCAGGAGAGAGGCTCAGAGCCTCCTCTCTTCTGATTGGTAGACTGGTGGTACTAGAGCTCCAGACAGAAGCCTGAGAGAGATGTAAAACTACTTGTTTATGGCTCTTAAAACCACAATTATAGCTTCTTAAGGATCAAAACTTCAAATAATACACCAGCAAAGTGTAAAATATGGGACCTTTAAAATAAAAACAAAAAAAACATCCACCTTTGACCCCCTTATGATATATGACGCGAGTTCAACCAAAGAGTGATTTTCTTCCTTTCTGGCTGGTTCATTTAAGGGATTCTTAGAAGCCGACAGAGGTGAAAGTTTGAAGTATTGCACAATAAAAAATAAAAAAATCAAAACTGAGAGAAAAGTCGGGAAATTGGACACAACTCTGCACAATAGTAAAGCTTTTTCTTTTTTTATCCCTTTAGTCATCTGGTGACCCCTCACATTTTTCTTGGGACAACTTTGGCTGAGAGCCTCTGCTTTAGGTCTATGGAAGATATTAAGCTTAAAAGAGCAGTGTTGCTGTTACATTTTCTTTGACACTGTTTACGTCTGTGTCTCTGGCCAAACCAGGGCGTCTGTGCTCGTTTTCATTTCAACCTGCAGAGACACTCTTCGCTTGAAAAATGTAATTTATATTTTACAAGACAAAAACTTGTTGAACCCATGTTAGGCTTTGAAATTGTTTAACAGATTGGTGTTGCTTTTATTGAAAAATGTCAAGTAAAAAATTTATGACTAAGCATGTCATGAGACACGTCTGAGAAGAAGGAAAATCCAACATGCTCATCCTGTTACCCCGGCTCCCTGAGGTGATGTACTGGCATATATTTGTCAGTTACTGTATGATGGAAAACAAGCTCTCTGGAAATGATATGTTGCGTGTGTGTGTGTGTGTGTGTGTGTGTGTGTGTGTGTGTGTGTTTGTGTGAGAACTAGCTTTCAAGCATGTTCTTGTAAACTCGGCATAGATCATGTAGAAAGCTGCTCGCTCTCTGCAGATTAATGTTTTTAGTTTGCATTGAAATGTCTCATCTCCTCCTCCTCCTCGCCTCAGATTTTCCATCCCTCTCTCCTTCCTCTCCAATCAGCCTCTCTCTCGCCCTCCATCCTTCCTGCCATCCCGGGTGATGGAGTGTGGGGATGGGGCGGATATTTAGGGAGGGAGGAGAGAGTAATGGTGGATCTTTTACTGACAAGCTCAGAGTCAGAGTAAAGACTAAAGAGGAAGACAAAGTCAGAGAACGGAGAGATACATTAAAAGAGGAATGGAACAATAAAGGAGAGAGCACAGATAGATTGAGATTTAAGGAAGGAAAGAGAAAGAAACAGAAAGTGAGAGAACTGTGTGTAACAGTGCACACCCGATGCCCAAGGAAGCGTGATGCCATGTCTTGTAAAGAGTTGGAAACCTCTTCTACTTGCACTGCCATCATTTTATTACTTTTCTTGTTGTTTGAATTTGTACGTTTGTGTTCTTAACTTCGTATATTACATAATTCATAACTGCAAGCAGTTTGTACCTTAAGATCATGTATTAATATCTCCATAAGCGTTAGAGAGAAACACGTTATGTTCGGTCTTGTTGTTATCACCTGAGCATCAGGACGTCATATCTTTGTTCAATGTAGTTATTGAATAATAATATATGGTTATTTAGGACATTATCTTAAGAGTAAGACCCAAAGGTAGACAGTCTCTGACCTGCACTGGACAACATGTCTGGATAGGGTTTATTATTGAGAGTATTGACACCGTCCCGTGGAGACGTGCATGTCCATGGATTGGTCAGATGTCTCTCTGAATTCCATTGCTAAACGATCCATATGTCACTGGAATGCAGTGGTTGATTTCCTTTATCACCAATGCAAGGTGCCAACCAACTGATACACCTTTTTCCCTACACCGACTCACCACCGTTCCCCTAGACATGTAAGTAGTACACATCTTTTCTGCTAACGCAAATGGCTTCTCTACTCAAACGTGATTCCAGCTGCTTCCAGTGACGATCACATCATTTCTTTTATTCACCTGTTGCAGACTTTCCCTGCCAAACTCCGGCTCTGTATTGATTGATTGAAGCATCATTGTATGAGTAGTTAGTGTTAGTTGGGTTGTTGTTGTCAGAGTTATTTAGTAGTGTTTGTAATAAATGTTTTACATATAAAGTCATTGCCTTCGTTTTCTGTAACTTACTCTCAGTCACTTTCCGGAGCAGATTCTTTGTTTCTTCCACTGGAGAATAAGCTTTATACGTTACAGTTGTGCTGCAATAAAAAAGACTGGAGGTCAGTAAATACTGGATCCACAGCAATAGATACTGATCACAGGGTTTATACCATTTCCCACAAGGGTAGATGTGTAAGATGACACGGACTGACAGCTGATGCTCACGGCTCAGAGCTGTGACAGTCGTAGCGTGTGGAACATAATTTCCCCCAAACAAACCGCGATGCGATGAGGATGTGTCCTGGAAGTGTGACTGTTGCTTGAGGACGAAAGGGTTGAACAGATACTGACGGATTGTGAATGTACAAATCTTAACAATAACTTAAGTGTAAATATGATCTTTTCCTGGTCTATACTCACTTTATCACTTTATAATATTTCAATATTTCGGTCATTTGGTTGGAAGTACAAGGAGTTGATTTTGTCAATATTAAATAACAAATGTATATGGATTTTTGAAAAAATTGTATTCCCTTACAGTTCAGTCCCGGTTGATTTGATCACACATGTGATTACTGTGGTTACAAGTGCGATTTTATATGACAGCAAACACATGTTGAGCAGCTACATTGTCAGAAACACAATGAAAGAGTAACTGGTGTATTTGTTGAGAGTGAAGTCAAGCAAACTCACAGTGTTTTAATAAAGAAGTCAGTCAATAGTAATTCAGCTATAATCAGATTTCATGCTGCACATGATGCAGGTGTTTTTCCACACAACAGCAGCTTGCTGAGGAGTTGGAGGCGTGCAGCTCTTCATGTAACAGCTCGCTGTGGCGGCTCCTGATTGCTCCTTTACTGCAAAAATTCAAACAAAAAAAAAGTTCGCCAGTTGAACACTATCGAGGTGAAGTGGCTGCAGGATGTTACGTTTGCATTAGCAGTAACTTAATACAGGTGTAAAAAGAGCAAACTGTGAAAAATGCAGCTGATATTAATGAGATAAAACTGTGCTTGATTACATGCTGCATTGTTTCATACTGCAGTCTGAATCTGGCTTGGAAATGGCTGACCCATCAAAACCAACAAAAACTACTACACAGAGCAGTGGTTGCCAACTGCAAAATAAAAGAGAGAAAGTTCTCTTTTTTTTGCAGCAATGCTTTATTTAAAACTAATTGAGAGATTTTATTCTGAAAAGTTCTGATTGAAGTTCAAAAGATTCTGTTGCTCACTTGGATTCAAACTTACTTACATCTAACTCCACTCTGCACACAACGTAATAGCGCACATATACAGCACGCTTACAAAATGCTATGTTGTACATTAAGAGGGCGTTACTGATGCCAAGGAAAAACTCTGAGAGTAAGGAGGCTGTAAGGAAGCTGAAGCCCCTGTTGCCTAGCAACATGACAACAAGTAACTTTTCTTTTCTACAAAAACCTGAGGTTTTAAGGCCCAGTTTTTTAAGTTGTACCCAATACTTAACAAAGTGTAATCCTAAGGCTCTCTGTCAGTTTTGTTTGCTGCCATATTATTTTGGGCACATTGAATCTTGGGATAGGTTGGGAGACTCAGGAAAAGAAGGCTACATTTCTCTGCCGCATATGAAGGAGTCTTCGAGTTATTTTGGTTAAAGGGCATGTCACTAATTTGTCTCCACAAATACTCATAAATGTTATCTCTGATGGTCACTGGACAAGAATGAAGTCATGTTTACTGATTTCTGTTGAGACAGTTCAGGAGCAGGATATAAAGCTGCCTGCAGGCTGTGTCACCTGAAAGCTCCTGTTAGGGTTAGCTAAGGTAAAGACAAAAAAAGACATATTGTAACACACACACACACACACACACACACACACACACACACGTAGAGCTCTCTCTCTCTCTCTCTCTCGCTCTCTCTCTCATTTGCCTTGGAGAAATTTGTGTGGAAAGTACTTTGCAGTCATCCACTTTGCCCTACTTACCTATTAAGTTGTCTATCATTTCTATGGGATTTCAACCGAGGTGGTGCCTTCACTGACAGAACATGGGGACACCGAAAAAAAAATCAATCACAGGAAAATATGTCCATCCTAACTGTATGTACCTCAAAAAAATCTTGATTTATTGGAAACAAGATTCACTGGATGAGTTTTTAAAAAAAACAAAGAAACAAAGAAAAACCCCTAAAGACCTGGATAAATGACAGAAGACTTTTGTGAGAGGAAGAGGGAAAGTGACAGCCATGTAAAGATGAGAGGAAAGTTTGGGAGAGGAAAAAATCGGGACAAAAACAAGATAGAAAGAGACAAAATGAGGAGAGGAAAAGGAAAGCAAGAATGAAGAATGAAGGCACGAAATGAAGGGAAAGAAAGTGAAAGGAGAAAGGAAGGAGAAAGACAAGAGGAATCTCCATCTAACTTCTTGAACTTTTTCTTCAAACAAACATTTTGACTCAAAAAAGAAGGGACAGAGAGAGAGTGAGAGAGAGAGAGTGAGTGAGAGAGAGAGAGAGAGAGAGAGAGAAAGAGGGCGGGTAGGAGATTATGAGATGGAGTGATGGAAACAACAGATAGACAGATGTGACTGTCCTTTCCACTAGAATGAACAGCACTTCTGTCTGTCAACAAAACATGGCCATTAACTGGCTTTAATGATGCTTACAGGCACACACCCACCCACACACACACACACACACACACACACACACAAGCAAACACAGCAGTAGCATTCATATCAGATCTTTTGCGTGTTAGATATTGATTTTGTCTTTATGTTTTTTTATTGCATCATAAAAATTAAATTGAGGTCTTATTACATCTCTTATCACATTATATGCAGCTGTTACATTATGAGTTGCGTCAGCTCAGATTCAAACCACGTCCGTAGGTGGCCTGTAACGTAATTAATGTCATGTACCTGCAATGCAGTTTGAGGGACCAGGTTTCAAGCTATTCCTCCCCACACAAGTCGTATTACAGATCGCATCGGCGTCAGCGAAGAGGTGAGAGAATAAACATAAAAGACAGAAATCCACTCTATAAGAGCCTCTCCACACACACTCTAGCCCTAACACTCCAGAATGAACCGCGGCTATGCAGAGAAACACACACACACACACACACAAACACACACATGTTCTGGTGAGCCTCCAAAGCTATTCCAGCCGCGGCCTCGGATCAGGTACATGTCCAACACTAGCAGGCTATATCTTACAGAGTGACGCACCTTTGTGGCTCTGTTTGTATTTGGAGGATTAAGTTTTTGCAGAGTTTAAGAAATTTACTACGAAGTGTTTGGGTTATTTTTCATACACCCTTCCCCCTCCCTCTGTATCTCCACCGTCCTGTCTTGTTCAGTACAGTCGTTCATCCTATTTTCCAGCGACTCAGTGAACTGGAACGACTGGAGAGAAGTATTGCTGTGCTCAGTGCATCGTCTACCCAGCCTGCATCACTCTCCTCCAATCCCTGTCGCCGCCCCCTCTCACCTCTCTTTCCCTTAGTCACTATCTTCCCTCCGCTCTCTTTCCACTCTTTCATCCTCCGTGACCCTCCGCTCCCCCCGTCGTCATTTCTCCTGAGATGATTTCCTCAATCTTTCCTTCCTACTTTCTCCTGACACATCTTCCTCTCATTCTGTCCTTTCTCTTATCCCGTCTTCTCACCTTTTTTTCCCCCTCCTTATCATCTGTTCTTTCTCTTTCGCTGTTTTTTCTCCTTTAGTTGTGCATTTTTCTACAGAGTGAAACAAGTGCAAACATACACAGACTTAGTGTTCAGTTTCTGTGTAACTTGAGGAGACAGTGAGGTAAACCAAAGGTGTGGGTAGGAGCGCTTTATAAAAAAGTGTTCTGACAACATCGCTTTCTCTTCTTTAACTGTGTGTGTTTGTGTTTGTTTTTATATCCTGATGGGGACCTAACCTGAGAACACACTAACCTGTGGAGACTCATGTCACTGTGGGGACACAAATTGAGGTCCTCACAGGTAGAGACTGCTTTTTGAGAGTTAAAACTTTGGGATTATAATTAGGTTTTTGGTTAGTGTTAAGATAAGGGTTAGGGTTAGACATGTAGTTGTGATGGTTACGGTCAGGGTAAGGGGCTAGGTAATGCATCATGTCAATGACTGAGCTTCCTAGCGATAGGGAAACCAGTTTGTGTGTGTGTTTGTGTGTATGTGTGTGAGAGAGAGAGAGATTTTGTCTTCTTGAAAAATGTCTGGTAACCACACCGTTGCTCTACCTTTGGCTAATGTGGGAAGATAAGATTCTATAGATGTTTATTTTTTCTGCTGTGCTAAATGAATTTCCCAGTTGTGGGATTAATAAAGTTAGTCTAATCTAATCTAAGATCTGGCCATCTGTCTTGTCTTAGGCTGCTGGACTGTTGCATACACACTCACAAACCACATCTATCTATCTATCTATCTATCTATCTATCTATCTATCTATCTATCTATCTATCTATCTATCTATCTAACTATCTATTTATCTATCTATCTATCTATCTATCTATCTATCTATCTAAAATTCTAATTCATCCAGTCAACAACATACAGTAACTGCACAACATTTCATGGCAATTGGTCTAAAAGTTTAAACTGCAGCGAAATTTTAACATTGACCAAAGTGGTGGACCGATTGACACACACACAGAGAAAACATGAGGAACTTTTTTTCTTTCCTGTAGGGAGACGGGACAGTTGAAGCAGCAAATATTAATAACACAGAGCAAAAGATGATTAAAAGAGAACATGTACGAAGAAAAAATGTTTTTTTTGCAACTGAATCAAAGTAAGAATCTTTTAGCCTCCTCCTCCTCCAATCTCTATCATTTCTCCGATGATTCCTCTTTTCTCTATATCGGCTGCCTTTCTGTTAATTTCCATCAGTGTCTTTCTCCCTTAGTGTCTTTTTTCTCTACTCCACACACCCACCCACACACACATACTCAAACACACCCACATACACGTACATTTATGGTCTGTCACTGCGGATCGGCTATATAACAAAGCAGGGCGTTAAGGAGGTCATAACCAAGGCAGGACAGCGCCCTGAGCACTTCTCAGTTGATATTAACCCGATCGAAGACATATTTCAGTGGACAGACACACACACACGCACCCACACACATACACACACAAATCACTGTCATCTCGGCAAACAACAAGTGACTGAAGAATTATGAGAGTGTTGTGGGATGTGTGAGATGTGTGAGTGTGTGTTTTCTTATGAATCTATCTGTAAAGGCAACACATCCTCTGTGCTGGAGTCACTTTACAACGTGCCGTTCATCATCTGACACCATAAATGCGTGTGAAGGCTAATTTAAGGTTTGAATAGGTATGAGAGTGTGTATAACTTTTATAACTGACCTATAAAGGTTATGGTATTTTTCTAGTGGTTCGCATATTTCATATATACGTATAGAGCCTTTAGAAAAATAGAAAATACAAACAAATAAAGATAAAAATTCAAAAACCAGACCAGACGAACACACCTTACAAATGTAGTGTGTGTCTGTGTGTTAATATTGACTCTTCACATGGAGCCATATCTCTGTATTCATAATACACTAATCAGAAAACCAATAATTATCTATCTATGTGTGGCCTTTCCCCAGTGACTGGTCAGTAAAATATTGCAGCATTGTTTTTTGTTCTTTCATTTGGGATTTCAAAGTTAACACTGGCAGAGAGCCCTGAAAATACCGGGTGAATTACGCTCTTCATAGGGACTGTATAGGAAATGAAGGTCAAGCTCCACGTGTTTGTGAGATTTGATTTGATGAATGGACAGAATGAATGTTTGACATATTGACTTTGACCTTTCGCAGGCTGCTGAGAATCATAAATTAAAAAGGCAACAGGGATGTGAAAACACCGCAGGTGCGGAGAGATCCTGAGTGTGTGTTACCTAACATAACATTAAGAGAGACTGAGGTGAAAACCCAGAAAGAAACTGGAAGAATCATTATGGCTACAGCCATGAGCCAGAGGGTGGTCGATCAGAATCAGCCTCTGCTTAAGTTAAACCTTTGAGGTCAGGTTTGATTTTAAAGAAACATGGTTAGGATCACCTGCAGTAGTGTTTAGGGTTCACTGACATATTGAACCTATTTCACTTTCATTTATTCAACCGTGGGAAAAACCTTTTTTTTTTAAGATTTTGAAACTTTGCTTCATTTACTTTGAAAAAAAACTTTCTTGGTCTCTTAGTCTGACAGCGTCGCGTTTGAGGTTAAATCTCCACTAGCACCGTCAGGTACACAGGTATTCTTTGCTTTTGATGTTTGATAGGTGTGGCTAGTCTTTGAGGTAAAGACCAAATTTATTCACCAACACATTGGAGGATTGCACATGCAGAATAACTTGGGTATACCAACCTAACACTAACTAGAATCAGTGCTGGAAGGTAACTAAGTACTAAGTATTTATTCAAGTATTTCAATTTTATGATGCTGTATGCTATATTGTACTCCATTACATTTATTTAACAGCTGTAGTACTACATACTTTTCAGTCACTTTAAGTTTAAGATTTTTATTAAGTAGATACAATAAAACCATAAAATAAAAATGAATTAAAGTGTTGAAGATTAAATCATTGGTCTCCAACTGTTTTTACTTGTGACAGATTACAATCAAGTAAACCAGTCTTGAGTTGGAGCCCAAAATCACAGTTCCACTTAACAGTGAATTCCCATCTACAGTTCTATAGGTGTTTAAAGTTGCCAAATCATCTTTATTTTCACAACAACATCAAAGATTAGAGAAAAATCTGAAAAAACAAAATAAATTTTTATATAAATAAGTGTTGCAGATCTCATCTCACAACCTCTACAACCTCTTATATTTTGGCTCATGTGAAGGGCCCTGACCCTGAAGGCAGTAGTTCATTTCACTGTGAACCAAATACAGTTTAAGTTTATTAGGAACGGCAAGCTACATGCAGTCTGATACAGCAGGCCTGTAATAAAGCCTCCTTCATGAAGGCTCTAATTCTCAGTTTGTGGTGCTGTTGACCTGAATATGATTATACCAAGAGGGCTTATTATTATTATTATTTTGTCCACCCCATTTATATCAATGAGGGGCTGTGGCTCATCAGTATTTAAAGCAATCTGCCATGCCAAAGCAATGGACAAAACATAATTTCTCACAAAAAGAATTAAAATTAAAACTGGTGACCATAATATGAACATATATGTTTATTATATTATCTGGGAGAGTCCTGTGTTTCTATGTTAAGTTACACTGAAAATATCATGTGTGAAATAGATAGATAGATAGATAGATAGATAGATAGATAGATAGATAGATAGATAGATAGATAGATAGATAGACAGACACTTTATTTATCCCCTAGGGGAAATTCATGAAAATGAAATACAGTAGCAATACAGAACATGGAAGACACTGCCTTATGATTTCAATCTGGACAGGATTCAACAGGAAAGAGGAAAAAGCAACATATATTACACTGTTTGATTTTAATTTTGGGGGGGGGGGTTATTTGGAGGGGTTCATCCTCGTGCCTTCGTCAGCCACTTGCACTGCACCACCTGCGAAAAGACAGCCTCTCTGGTTTGCTATACTCTGCTCGCACTGGTTCAACGCCGTAGATTTAGAGCCGGACAAAGATCAAACAGGTGCACATATGAAGTGATGGACTACAGACTGATGATAACAGATTTGTAAATGTGTTTCTTCAACTCCCATCTTTGTGCTGGCATGAAACCAGAGACCAGAAATTACTCAGAGGGAGGTATTGTAGGTGCTATCTCCACCTTGGAAGGAGTGGGAAAGTGCTTGGCCTTAACTTCCCCAACCAGCAAGACTCTGTGGTGTACATGACTCCTTTTTCTAGGCCTGCATTGGATATGATTTCATGATTAAACACCCTTTGTCACAAAAGTACTCCACACACTCATTCACAAGATTAACTTTCTATTCCACTGAGATGAGATCATAGCGTAGTCTAAAAATGCTTCCAGACAAGGATTTTGTAGGACATTACAGGGATTAAATAAAAAAGTAACTTTTAACTTTCCCACTCCGAGTGAAAGATTAATGTCCAAGACATCAACTTTAGAAAATTACAAAGTGGAGCTCTGAAGATTTTCTCCCCCAGAAGATAATAAGACGGAGCTGAATCGTGATCATTAACTTCCTGTTTTCTGTCCTGACATCACAGGGCTCTGCACGATCTCAGATAAAGCTGTGTGCCAGGAGGCCAGAGCTTCTGAGGAAGAACCAGGGAGTCCAAAAAGGAAGAAAAAATAAACTTTTCTCAGATTGTTATAGTCTACGAGAGAAAAAAGAGAAAGAGAGAAACTGAATATAAAATGTAAATAATTTTTTTGTAAGTTGAATACATGACGTGTTTTAAAGCTTTGACATTTTAAAACACACATAACCACATATTTTAATAATCAGCCGGTCTGTATGCATCTTGTATTTGAATAAAAAAAAAAAAAACACATGAGAAAAGGAGCAAAGAAAATGAAAGTAATGTGTATTGACTCAAGTGTTCTGCAACAAGTTGGCTCTGTGTGAGAACAGCAGTGGCAGAAGAAGGAAGATAGAAACAAGAAGAAGTAGGGCAAGTAGCATTTCAATCAGATTGCAGAAAAAATCTGTAGGACCAAGCAAAAGTGAAAGACAGGCTTGGTTTTACTGCATAACTTTTCAACTGGCGGGGACGAACCACACCTAAATTAACAATAGACACTAATTTGTCCGTTTATTAGAAGCGCCTAGTTAAAACCAGAGTGATCTAATACAACAGTTCTGCTATAAATCCTCATGCTGGTATTAATATTCAGTGTTGAAAGGTGTGTTGATTAGACTTTATTGCATATAAAAAATTCTATATCCTTATATGTTTTGCAATACCTTCGCAGCCCCCCAGTGGGCCACGGACCACAGGTTGGGAACCACTGGGCTAGACATACAGTATACTGTATGTCACTACTAGGTTGGATAATCATTTTAACACATATTTCAATGTATATCTACATACATTGCATGTATTGGAATTTAATATACTGTATGTACATGTACATTTGTGTTTATGGGTAGCTGTTGATACTGTTGGCCATTAGAGGTACACTGTGGAGCTTTTGGCCACTAGTAACACTGTAGAGCAGTGGTTGTAAGAGTGGCTCCACAATGCACAACGGTTTGTTGCTATTCTACCGTTTGCCTTTTAGTGGCGGTAATGTGCCAAGAAACGCACCATCAAAGGACACGAAGAGGCCAGGGCGACAGATGTATAAATCTGTAGATTTCATATTCTTCTGCAAATGCGACAAAAGAAAGGAAATAAGTACTGAGACAAAAGGATGTATTTTAATCCAAACTACTAAACCTAATCTTGTCTTTTTGTGCCTAAACCTAACTGAACCTTAACCATAATGTTATCACACTATAACACTGCTGCTCCTCTTGTTCTTAACAGGGATTTCTCACAGAGGCTCAGGCAAATGATGTCATCCTGCTAATAGGACCTATGTGTTGTTCTACGGGGACAAACAACATGTTTGTCATTGAATTTGGAGGAGATCGCGTGAAGAATATACTTCCTGTACTTTTCTTTCACCGATCAAAAACACATCAGTTTTAACACAGTGTGCTTATTGAGCTCAGACCTGGCTCCATCAAATTTAGTCATATCAGCAACAGAAAAGAGTGAACTTTTCCTTACTTTACAAAACACTGTGCTCCACCTAAAGCATGCCAGGGGCACAACTTCTTCCAAATCAGACACTTTCTTTTCACTTTGGAGATTTTTTCACATTAACTTTGACGTTAAAAAAAAAAAAAGAAGCTGCTGGCAGTTTGAAAGAAGAGGATTAATGTGAGCACGGCCCACAGCCTCACTGCTTAGACTTGTATTTGCATATACACTGGCTAAGCTAGCTTAATAGTGACTGACCTCTTATCATCCCTGCTTCTTATTCTGCCCTACACATGCACAAATACACACTCACACACACACACACACACACACGCTGAGCAGTTCCCTTTAGATAAATAAACTGTGAGAGTTAAAAAGAGAATATAAGACCAAATGAACATCCTTGGAAAATGGTGGGAAAAAAAACACAAAAAACAAACAAAACAGGTAGAGAAGTGTAAGTAAGCATTATTCACAAAGACGTGATAAAAGACAGAAAGAAAGAAGCAGATATAAAAGACGTGAAAGAGGAAAATTATTGTCAATAGGAGCAAAGAACTTCCTCTTATGAAGTTGTTACTGTGACAGTTTCCTCCTGATAGGTGCTACCCAGAGAGATTATCTCTTTGCTGCACATGTACAGTGATGTTACACATTAATCGTTATTATAGTTATTGAATGGTTGGATTTTTAGAATACTGAAAAGACACATTTGTCTGTTTCCAGCATTATATTTGGGTTAACTTAGTCTTGACAGTCAGCGCTGAGCTCCAATTACACGACTGAGTAAATATGAGACAACAACCTGGTCTTGGATTACAGTTGTGTCACCAGGAAACCTCCAAATTCCCACAAGAACATGAATTCTTTGATGTTTCCTTGAGGTTTAAAGGCAGTTATTTTTTTTAAAAACTATTATTTCTCCCTCATGTCATTGGATGTTTCTAGATTTCAGTAGCAGTTCTGTTTAAAAAGGCAGAAAATGGCTAGAAAGGCAAATTATTAGATTCCCTAAGGATCACATGCTGTTTAATTTTGTCTGCTGACTATCGACACCAGAGCCACCTAGTTTGGACCAGAAGGGTCTAATTTGGTCTGATTGGTTCTCATATTCAGATCATATTAATAATTGGCTCAACAATCATAATGCGTGCCCCTCATCTTAAGCCAGAATAAGTAAACAACTCAATAGTGTCCCAGCTCAGTAAATCTGCTTAATAAAATTTAAGGACAGTGAGTAAGATTATGTAAACAAGCATTAGGAACATGATTTTAAACTTGATGATGAGGATGAAGACAAGATTTTTGTAATTATAAATACAATCAACAAGGGAATTGTAACTAATTACTCTATTAAAGCAGACAAATTCCAATTTATGATCTTGATCGAACTTGGTAAATATTACAAGAGGATATTAATAAATGTAAAATACCTAAAGTCATTATCAAAGTGTTTGAAATAGAGCGAAATACATGAAATACATGAAACATTTTTTTTATAATAACAATGTGTCACATGACGATGTGTAATGTGAAAGGTGCCGCTCCACAACCGGCCCACAGCTTTACTGTTTTGGTTCACTCTCACTCTGCTCTCACAGCTGCAGCAACCAGCCGTTTCCAGTGGCAACCCGCTGTACACTACCTGCTCAGCGCCAGATGGTCAGATACACACAGTTAGCATATAGCCAGTGAACATAGAGGAGCATTATGTTTCCCTCAGGAGTTGGTAGAGGCCAAAAACAGAGCTAAAAGAGTGAATGTTGGACTTGGATTCGCCAGGTAACCAGAAACATGACATGATGAAACAAATGGATGATGTTGTTGCTCTGTAAGTGCCAAATGTGTAACTGTTTGTTAAGAAGTTCACCAAGACATCTTTAAACCTGACATGTCAGTGTTGTGTTTCAAAATAAAGGTTAGAGGGGTAAAACTGGCCTCTGCTAAGCAATTTCATGCTGGATTATATTGAACAAAAAAGTGTAAGTTGTAGACAGACTGCAGCTGAGCTGGTTAGGAATGATGCCAGCTCTCAGTAAACCAGTCAACGGCATCACATCATGTCTCCTGCTGCTGTTTTTGGCCGGCGCTGTGAACTTGAGCTTGTGCTTCTGTTTGGGGCAGAGCTCTCTCTCTCGGAGCCAGCTGTTTCCTCCATCCAGATGGAATTCAGATACAAACTTTGTTCACCAAAGTTGCGGGAGGAGCCGGGCGTGCCGCCGCCATCTCCAGTAAAGTGGAAGTCATTCCTCTTGAGCAGGATCTTCCACCTTGAATTAAGCCTTTCTAAAACTATTCCCACCACAGCTGCACTCAAGTAAAATCCTGAAGGGCTCTTTGCTGATGAGTGAGGGCTGGAGACCGAGTGTGGCTCTTCATTAACCACTTGAGAGGTAGATAGGCAGCGTCCTGGCAGGTTGACTGGTGTTCCTGATTAATCCTTACACACACACGTGAAGTAACACGTGGACTTACATAAACAAAGTTGTGTGTGCTTGTGTGTGTGCTCATTCTGGGGGCAATCAGTTTGAAAGTGAAGGTGGTTTTAGTCTCACTAAGTAGGTTGATTAGCGGTTATTAGTCAGAGGGCAAGCTGGGTAGCTCTTATTGACTACAAAAACAAATTAAGGCTTGCTAAATAACAGTCTTATTATTGCAAGCAAGCTTGTGCTCATTAAATTAATTAAAATTTTGTAATGGAATTCATTGAATGTGATTGAGCTAATGTGACCACTGTGTGGTGTCTCCTGTTGAAATGAATGTTGTGGAACATGGAATCATAACAGAAATTATCTCAGGGCAACCTTCATATAGACCATACTCCTTATAATATTAGTTAAAGAGATCCAACATTCCCCCATGAGCAATTACTTGGCGACAGCTAAGTGTCACAAGAAAAAAACGAGCTTTTCACAGGTAGAAACATTAACAAAACCATGGCAAATTATACCAAAGAGGTTTCTATTTAAACCAGCAGAAACTAAGCTCCTGGCCACAGGGGGGGAAGGAAACAAGCTGTAACCACTGATAAATTATAATTTTTAAGCTGGTATAGTGAATTTGTAGACAGTTGCACATTTACACAGACAGTATTTACTGAGCATTCAAATGGAGTTGTGTGTCTGGCTATTAAATTAATTCCAATATTCAGTCTGTTTCTTGGTCTTCACCAGGTTTCACTATACCAAGTTTTCCAGCCTCCAGGTTTGCTCCCCTGTTGTGTGGTCCACTGCACATGATTGTAGCTCAACCTGTAGACTTCACATTGGGATGATGTCATGACAATAAAAGCTCACTTTTCTAGGCTCTGGTGAAAGTTTCTTAAACCTCCATGGATGAATAATCATTATGGAGAAAAAAAAAACATTGATTATTTTCGGAGGTGTTTTATCCAGGGTTCTACGAATGGTGGTCTATGGAGAAAATTATTTTGGAGCCACAGGAGATATTTTCATTGCTGTGCCATGAATGGCCACTGGAAAAGATTTGCGGCAAGACATGAGTGATGGCACCATATCTAGCTCTCTTGATGCACCCATAGATCCTACAGGAGGAGGTAGGGGGTGTAGCTGGGGGAAAATGACATCTGAGCTACCTTAATTAGCCTGCAGCCATCACCACACAGACAGAAAACAGATCTCCTTAATTAAGCACAGCTCTATTGTAGAAAATAAAGACTATACAGATACAAAAAACACAGAGAACATGAAATTCAAGGTGATGGTAGAACTTTTTGAATAAGACCTGGTAATTTTTGTTTCGCTTGGTATGGGCAGCAAAATAGCTTGTTCCTTTCACTTTTGACGTGGTAAAAGCGCAAATCCTTATCAGTCTTGACATCAAAGACTAGAACAAAAGACTTCTGCTTGAAAAAGTCGGGTTCACGGGGAGTCGAAAAAATAGCAGATGGGCAAAGATGGTAGAAAAGGTTTTTGAGCCTCTACAAGTGCATCATAGGCGGCTGGAAACCCTGTGATGCACATAAATCTGAAACCAAAACGTTAGAAGAAATCCCGAGCATTGCCTATTTGTCTTTTCTATCTCGGAGCTAAAACAGCAGCAATCACAGATGGAGCCGCCTGGAGCCAAGCTCATGTGCGCTCCATGCTCTGAGAAACACTTGCAAAAAAAGCTGTCTTTGGAAAATAAATACAGTAAACAGCCTTTTAGAGTAAGTGAGCAAGGAGAAGTCACAGCAGAAACCTTCTCCCTGTGCACACTGTATGAGTCACATATGTCCAAAACACAACGTGTCCAAGGCCAGAAGAGACGAAGACTGACGGACAATGTGAAGCCGCTCTGTCTATATCTTTTCATACTTTTTTTTTTATTGTCCTATTCACCGTTTCCCTGGCAACCATTAATAGCAGATACGATTCTTGAGAAAGTACCTTGACCTCCTGACCTCACATCAGCGAGGTAATTTAAAAAAAATACACTCCTCACCTCATTCAGTATAAACGGAGGTATTTCCCTTTATGCTCTGGTTAAGTCTCTATCACTGCTGCTGTCAATGTGTTACATGAGGACATATTTCCTAAACAAACTTCAATAGAAGGACCTACTTTAACTTAATCAAAAGAAAGAACATCATTTAAAATACAGTACAATACCAAAACAGAATAAGGGACACATTAGTACAGAGTGGAATCAGGGTTATAGATAAAGTCAGGGAAAGCATAACAAAGGTAAACTCAGTAGAATGAAGTATGTATGTGAGATTATTATTGATTGACTGTACACATGATAATTCTTGTTGGCACATGATATTGTGTGTAAAAAAAAAAAAAAAGAGCTCCTTTTTCTACTCACAGTGAGCATGTGCTTTGAATTGAATTTCTGGTTCTTAAAGGGACAGTTCAGGCTCTTCGATGCGGAGTTGTGTGAGGTGCTCATCTATAGTGTATTACCTGCAGTAGATTCAGATCTGTGCTCTGCCAGTTTAGAGAAGCAGCAGATCTGCTGGTGTGAACAGAAAAAGAAAAAAAAAGACTAATATGAATTGTAGTGCACGCTTTATTTTGGATATTTTCACAGCTTTGTCTTGCTGTCAAATAGCTATCAAATCTGCGTTCATTTTTAAGAAGCTAAAATACTTTTTTTTTTTTTTTTTTGCTGTCCCTGTCCACAGCAGCACATCGCTCAGCTACTGTGCCAATTCGACAAATTCTTTCTTTAACTGTGACACAATAGGCAAGATTCCAAGGTGTAATCGATATGTTGAAGATCATTGCCCCTTTACCCCACCCCCC
>NW_019525244.1:415790-426095 GCF_002814215.2 Seriola lalandi dorsalis | reverse complement strand
AAGATAACGTCTCAGCAATTTTACTACATAGATATTATCTGGTGGTCTTTCAGAATTCATAGAATCATAGTTACATACTACATTTAATATCAACACTAGCTGCATTTCACCTGAAGCTTTTTCTCTACTTGCCGACATTGGGAGCAGCTAAATTCAGTACTGTTGCACTGAACAATATAGACTGGGACCAGTGTCACTTGAAAGTAAAAAAAGAAGTCCCTTTACATTTAGTTTAACTAATTGAAAGTGAGAGTTGGGGTTATTTGATGTTGGGCTTGATTCGGATCGGCGCCCTCGGAGTTTAGAGAAGCAGCTGTGAGCACCTGCACGGAAGCTGAGCGATGTACTGCTGTGGATGCAGCCATCCACAAAAACATGTCTTATCCACTTTAGAAAAAATACCCACAGAAAAAAGCAGTTGAAGTGAACGCTTTAGTTTGAATATTTTTGCTGCTTGCCGTAAGATAGCCCTTTCCTTTGGAATTACATTTTTTTCAACTGTTGAATTACCGTATTCCTACGCACAAGCGCACACACAAACCCATGTCAGGTAACCTGACCTATCACTTTAAGGTATGTGTGGTAAGTAAACAAAAAGGTCGAAGTAATCACTGTTTTAATTGGCTTAAGAAGGTAAACGGTAGTTGCTAATTAAGACGAAAAAGTTCTTGTTCCAAAATAGATCCCTGTTTACAATTTCTAATTCTATCCAAACACACATCAGAGGGATACTGCCAATATGAGAAACTAACGCTCTGATAATGCATCAGAAAAATGGCAAAGATCAAAGTGACCTATTTTGAATGTGAACTTTTACCATTGACCATTAATAACAGACCGAGTGGCGATGGGCCGTAGTGGCCAGGCTTTAGCCGTGTGTGTGCCGTGTTTGACAGATTCTCAGATGGATTTCTCTCTCTCTCTCTCTCTCTCCCTCCCTCCCTCCCTGTGTACTGCAGGTCGTCCTCTCTTTGCCAGGTCATCTAGGAGGATGCGATCATTGCGAACGTGTCAGTGGCTTCCCTTCCTCAGGGGGGACGCCTGGAGAACAAATTCCTCGGACCGTTCATACATCAAAGGCAGTCAATAAGTGCAATAACTGATGCTGCTGCTGCTTCTGCTCTGCGGCAAAAATGTCACCGACCTCATGTGTAACTGTTATCAGTCTCTCTCACCATCCTGCCATATGTGACCTGGGTCGATATGTACTCTGCTTTAGCTACATCTGACTTATTGATTGATTAAAGAAGAAGTTATTATCTATCTTAAAGTTGCATTATGAGCAGGATTTTTATATGGAACGAACACCAGAGAACTCCATCACCCTTAATTTGCAACTGCACACAGTATTCACCCTGTGTTCTCAAAGTTAGACTCTGTGAAGTTTTCCAGTGTAATTACATTTTTGTGGGCTTTAACTTTTTCTTCTCTTCACATCCATAGTGATAAGAACTCAGTAAGTATCTATCTCATCTTAATTTCTGCAGTAAGATTAGATTAAAAAGGTTACAGATATTTAGCTTTGACCTATTAAAGTTAGTCTTGTAAATGTATTCTTTGCCAGGTCTCTTTTCTGTGTGTGATGGTATAGTATGATCTGGAATTAGCCCATTAAGTGCACCTCCATATGTGGGTGCTAGCTGCTTGGTAGATGCCTGCAAAATGACAGGATTTAGAAGGAGAAACTTCAGAAAATGAAGCTGAGAGCGAAAACACTCGTAATGTCTTGTATTCCCTTTTTGCACAGAAAAACAGTGAGTGTGCGTAGTGTGGCTAACTATGGTGTTTATGGATAACTCTATAACTCGTCTAAACACTCTGCCCTAGTGCATTGGTCCACCAGAACCCTCAATATACTATAATTAAATACATAATTTATTTATATTAATTAATTTATCTTACTTATTTATTTCTCTTTTCTACAACTTCTTCACTTTACACTTCATTTCTGTGTATTTCATTTGTGTATTCTGTGTTTATTTGGTCTTTATATTTTACTGTATTTTAATTTCTGGAAAATCTCTAGAAAATACACAGGATCATCTCACTGCTCATCTCTGTTGTTGATTCACCCATTCACACACACATTCATGCAGCGCTTTTCTATGCACAAGGACATTTCAACATGTGGACAGGAAGAGCCAGGAATCAAACAACCAATTTAACAATTGGTGGACAACAACCTCCTGAGCCACAGCCAGCGCAAAAATAAAATACTAGCTGTAATAAATCACACTTTTTCCTAATGTATGTGCGGCACATTTCGTAACATGTAGTAGCCTTCACATTCTCAAGCAGTCCACTGCATCTGTACCTGTAATGATGCTGAGCTGTAGCTTTTTGTTTCTTTCTTGGTTCCTCTTTACTTCCTGTCTCCTCACTGTCTTTCAGAATTCTTGGCTTGTGTGTGTGTTTGCTGCAGTTGGAGAGGCGCTGTAGATTTTTTTTTTTCTCCAAAGGCCATTCTCCATTTTTCTTTTTTTTTTTGGCGCTCACCTTTCCTCTCCTATCCCTCTTCCACTATAGCTTCTTTCAAACAGAGAATCAGTGAAATAGTAAATGAATGAAATTAAATAAAAATAGGTTGAAAGAGTGTATGACCGTGCATGTGTGTGTGTGTGTGTGTGTGTGACTTTTCTGTACAGAAAGTTGATTGATACCTGGTCCTTGTTACCTTGTACTGATTTTATAGCAACATCCTGCGGTAAGAAGGTTTAAAAATAAATGAATAGAAAAAGACTTTTCAGATGTTTCTCTGTGGCAGAAACATGACCATGATCATTACTGAATCCCGAGCTGCACTCAATGAATAATAAATCATGTGTAAACTCTTCTTTAAGATGAGGTTTTCCGCCCTTCTGTGATGGATTTTCAGTTAAGGTGAATGTATCTTATTTTTTTAAATGGTTTTTATAATATTTATTAGGACATTTGATTTTTTCATAAATGTTGGCCTATTTGCAAATGTCTGCATGTGAATCATGTTTATGTACTGGAGCAATATTTGCTTGATATATGCAGCACATGAATGCATAAAACTCTCAGTCAATTAATAGATAAATCCAACATAAGATGTTACCTTGTTTTTGTTTTTGTTTTTTTTAGCAATGCTAACGCTCCTCATAAAAAAGCCAACAGGGCACAGCTGTCCTCAAGCTTCCAGATGACAGTGCAAATAAAACTAACCGTATGAAGTTCAACATGCCGCATGAATCAGAGAGCCCATCTGAATTTCAAAAGATCCCTGTTTGTGTGAAAGAGGATTATCAGTATTCAGTGTAGCAGCACGGGGTACAGTGCTCAGCACACTACTGAGACACCAGTAAAAAGCAGGATGATCAGGACTGTCAAACTAATTAGGAAGCCAGGGGGGAAAAGACAAACTGTATCCATCATCAAATATTCCAGCAGCCCAAACAGACGATTGGATGAGGTCTGTCAGTATATCTGAACAGCCAGCTGAAGACCGGCAAGACTGAACCGTGTTGGAGGGTTCTCAAAGTGAACGACACATTATATTTCCATGACCCTCCAATAACTTTTCTCTTATTGTTACCTGTTAGGTTATGTTTTCACCCATGTCTGTTGGTCTGTTGTTTTATTTGTTTGTTCGCAGGATTATGCAAAAAGTACTGAACCAATTTGCCACAAAGTTGGTGGATGGATGGGGTATGGAGCAGGGAAGAAGCTGTTACATTTTAGTGCGAGTGATACAGTTAAAGGGGCGGATCTGGAAATGTTTTAACTGCTTTCTTTGACAATGCATTTTTCTACATTTTCAAAACATATTTTCTGATCTTCCGAGGAGGTTGGAAGAAAATATTTGGCGTAGGCGGAAGTATGCACTCTACTGATGGTCTATCTAGTTTTTTTACAATTAACATTTTGTAACTTCTGCGCAAATAACAGCATGTTAGCATGTTAGCACTACCCTTTAAAGCCTAAATGAGAGAGTAATTTTGTACATTTTATAATTGCCTTTTTCTCTTTTGTAGTTACTACTATGGAATTCTGCTGTAAAAGGCAGCGTAAAGGTGGTCAACATACTGCTGTGGTAGGGAGAAAAAGGTGGTAAGGAGAAGCAGCACATATTGTATGTGTCCCTGCACCTTCTAGTTACACATTTCTACCATCCCTTTACTTGTTTTCTCATAAATAATGAATGATTGATGGATTATCAGTGAGTTGAGATGATTATCAAGAGTAACAGCATTAGGACAGCAGACTCCATCCAAACACCAACACACCATCTGCACAAATGTTCTCTTCCTTGTTGAACATACACACAAACACACACACACACACACACACATACGCAGTCACAAACGCAGTCTGTGTAGGTGTGCACACTGAGTTACACATACACCAAAGCATGTTCATAATTATATACACAGGAGAAATGTGGGTGGGAGGACAGTCTGCGCACAATTTGGGAGACTGTCAATGTACTTTTTTTTTCTTTTTCATGATTCTGTTATATCATTCATGAAGAATCAAACTTTTGTTTTTTTTTACACAAAGGATTCAGTGTAAAGTCCTCCTGGAGTTGAATGAGATGAGTCCTATTTTAGCCATAAGGGGGCATCACCTCCCCAGTAAGCTGGTGTGGCATTCAGTGAGCTCTCATCTTCAGACTGGCACAAACCAGAGACCAACGCCCACTGCCTGTTGCCCATCTCATTATTTCCCTGTTCTTTACAGGGTAGCAGTTGTTAAATTCACACATACAGTGTCGTGCTCATCTTGACACAGTATGATATAAATGTAAATGCTGTCCTGTGTTCTTATCAGGTGTGATGTTTCTCAAATACTGTTTTATGTGCATATTTAGTTTATTTCAAAGGTTCTGTGAACGAGATTCTATGTAAAGATATAATGGTGCCCTGAACAGAGAACGACATCACACCCTCTCAGTGTGTTTCTCTGGTCTTTGTTTTGGTAGCTGGTTTACTGCATGTTACTGCATGTGAGTCCCTCCTTTTAAACTGTTGGTCCCACCCACATTTATAAATACAGGGGCTCCGCCCGCAGGTGAGATGGCACAGTGCAGTACGCAGCGTTCAGGTGAAAGTGATCTTCCAGAATTTCCTTCACGTAAGAAACCACTTTTTGAACTGATATTTTGTTAGCATTACGCTATGTGCTGATTGGTGTCCTACTAAACAGCCTGTCTTGTAGGCTATTTGCACTTCGTAGTATAGTTAGCTTATTTAATATGGAGAATAACAAACAGATTTTTCTTGCGCTGCTTTGAGTTATGAAGGCATGGGAAGTGGAAAATAGGTTAAAAACACAGACAGTGTGTGAAAATAAAGACTGACAGAAGCGTGCGAACGAAACACTTTACCTGCTGCCCCTCTCATACAGAAGAAAACATAATGTAACTACAGGCCATGCACCCAGGACCTGCATGTGGAGCGTTCGATGGGCACTTCCCCTCTCCTGACGTAGGTTACACTGATAAGGACAGTCCAGGTGAAAGCCACCATAACTTAATAATCTTATTGCATTTATACATAGGAAAATTAGTTGAGTCGAGATTTTTTGTCTTTTCTTCTTGTCTGTGCCCATTACTTCCTGTCAAATCTAAACCATTAAAATATTTGCTACCGTCAGAAGCTTCTACTGTCTGTTCTACAGCAGGTTCCCTCCACCTCCCATTAGTCAGCCCCCACTGCTTTCTAAAATCTATTAAGTACAGCTTGCATAGTGCTGCTCTGGCACTCATAATCCATCATTTGAAAAAAACTAAACAAATGTATAGATGTTTTCTTTCTGTCATAATTTGATAATGCCACAGTTATTGTAGTTGTTTCTGAAATATCACTGTGGAGCACCAGCTTGTTTTGTAAGTTCTTCACTCTGACAAGAATATGATAGTGGAAACATTGGGGAAAAAATGAAAATTATTCATATATATATATATATATATGCATTTGGTGCATGATTATTATACAAGTGATGCAGTTTAAAGTCCAGTGCACAGGCTAAGGCGGCAGTGTGTTTGTGTGCTGTGCCTAATAGGTTATTGAAAGCAAAGGAAACCTTGAATGACCTCAGGGAGGTGAGGCAAAATTAGCAGAACAGATAGGTACATCATTGTAGAATCAATATACACACATAACTTTGTATGGGCATATATGTATTGTATTTATACATTCATTTATTCATACAGCACAGGTTCATTGAACACGTATCAGCTAACCACTCAACCATCCATTCACAGGCAAATAAGAGTTTGTCACTGATAGTCAGCCATTCAAAAAAAAAGGAGAAAACAATCATATTCATACCCATGGGCAATTCAGGTTATCCCTGATCTGCTCATGAACTGTGGAAGGAAGCCACACTACCTGTGGTAACACACACATGTAAAGACTGGGGAATGTGTAAAACACAGAAAAAGGACAGATGCTAAGATTCAGGTCCCCAGGAGGTAATGATAAAGTGATAAAGGAAAAGGAAGAAAAATATATAAAATATACACCTGTGGTACCTGCATTAAGACATCTGTGTGGATTACACAAAAGACACTGCAACTCAAGCTCATGTCCCTGGAACATGTGATGAATATGTGACACTCAGAAACTTGAGCCTGAGTATTGATGTACTTGGAAAGAAAAAATGTCACTTAACAAGGTTCTTGCCGGGCAAAATGAACAGTCTGATTTCTCACTAGCTGTTTTTAAATGCGCAGTTAAGGTCTTATTGAATGAAATGTGTTTGAATTCAACTTTGCAACCCTGATACTGAGTCTGCCTTATTATAATGCACTGGAAAGAAATTATTCCAGCAATATTATTACAGTGCCTTCAGAAAGTATTCAGAACCATCCCCACCTTCACAGGCAGATGGATAGATAGATAGATAGATAGATAGATAGATAGATAGATAGATAGATAGATAGATAGATAGATAGATAGATAGATAGATAGATAGATAGATAGATAGATATGAGTAATAGCGATTTAAGAAAGTTTGGAATGTAATAAGAACTGGGCAGGTCTGGTAAGAGTCCTGGTTGTTTCCCACTTTTTTTTATTTGCCTCTCCAAATCAAGTCCAATCCGTTGAGTTTACCACAGGTTGACTCCAATCAAGGTATAGAAACATGACGATCAAGAGACATGAGAGGAACCTGAGCTAAATTTCTAGTGTCACAGCAAAGGGTCTGCATATATGATGTTTGAATTTTCCTCTTTAAAAGATTTGAAAACATCTTTAAAATTCTTTTTTGGCTTTGTCATTGTGAGGTATTGAGTGTAGATTGATGATGGAGAAAATGAATATAAATCATTTTGGTATAAGGCTGCAACATAACAAAATGTGACAAAAGTGAAGGGGTCTGAATACTTTCCGAATGCACTGTAAGTACTCAATAATTAATCTCAACATCACCGGTGAAATCACGCAGAAAAAGTGTTCTGGTCAGAGAAAGATTTAATCAAGACTTGTATTATCATCAACATACACTAAAGAATTTATGATGTGTACATGTGAAAACCAAAACCATGTCACTTGTTACAAAACACAACTTTGTATTTGGATTCCACAAATATAGATGGATCTTATTTACTTTATTCACTGGAGCTTCGGATTTAAAGAGCCACTTCAAGTGTCAGGTTTTATCTCTTTAAAGATGCCATGAAATTACCCATTTATACCCTTTGAGTCAAAGTGAAATTTGAATTCTCTCCACTTTTTATTTTGGAAATGGAGAAAATAATGATTGCAGCTATAAAAGCTACTGTGCATGTGTCCATTTTTCAAAAGAGGGAAAAACCTATGTTTTGACATATTTGAAGAAACAGTGTCTGAGCTGCGAGCCTCTGGGTAGGCTTTTCCCTTCACAGCTGTGAACTGACATTTGAGAGCCTGCACTGTTAGGAGACGCTCTGTCAACTTCAATGGTGTGTTACTGACTGGAGAACATCATACTTCATATCACAGGATTTTGATACAAGATGTTTTTTTGTTTTTTTCTGCAACCCCACATAGCATTGGCTGTCCATCCCTCTACAACATTCAAAACTGTTCTATTAATTTAGTGTGGAAGCTACTACCACAGATTCCCACTATTCATGTAATTCCAACACATGATGAATTGTTGTAAAGCTCCTGCACAACTTTAGGCCCACTGAAGTGTAAACCAATGAAAGGTCTGAGTCTGAGTCTGCTTGATTTGATAAATGTACCATTAAAGTTAAAACTACTAGCCTAAAACAATTTTATGTTTTTTATTGCTTAGATTTTATGTTCACAGCAGCATTTTGCAGTTTCTGTCTTTCCTTAAAGGCAACTATTGGTGCCACTTATTTATACTAAAAATACCACTTTACAGACTCTTATTGGAGCTATTTGTAAGATTAGCAATTGCTACATTGCCAACATCAGCAATAACAATAACAAATGTAACAAGTTTAGCTCTCACAGAGAGTTGTCCTCAGTGGTGGAACGTAATCATTTTGTTTTGCTTCTACTTCTATCACCTCATTTCTTCTACTGGAGTTTGCACACTATCCAGCTAGGTCTGGCCCGGTCAACCCATCCCATCACTTTCCAATACCGAGTCACAGTAGCCTCCAGTCTGCCCTGAAGACAGCCCACTGCTCAGAGGACGTAAGATAACCTCTTGAACTGTATACACAGCGATGGCTGAAGCTCTTGGCTGGACTGGTAACAAATGTTAATGCTAATGTTGGCTAGCAAAACTAGCCATTAGCTCCTTAAATCATGCTCAGATTTTGTAACCCATTCCAGTGAAAATGAAGTATCCTTATTTTTGTAATTTATGCATTTCATATAATACAAAGTCAATAGGTCGGACAGAATAATTACATTGAACTTTAACAAAAATTTATGGAAACTTCCAGTACAGAATATTATATTTTTACTTTAGAACCTATTTTGTTTTCCATGAGAAATCATAAATGACAAAAAGTTATGCTAATGGATTATTTTTTAACAATGAGGGATACAGCAGATTCAAAAACACTACGTCATAGTTTATATAATGGTCAACAGTACTGTAAAACAATTTCAAAACAATATATTTCTCAAGGGGTTGCTGCCAAGAGTTTGCCCTTATGCCTCAAAGCACAGTAACAATTTCAAACTAACAGCGCATTGGGAGGTGAGATGATATTATTTCCCACGTATGTAATTAAAAAGCACCAATCAGATGAGCGGCTGGAAAACAAAAAGGAAAGGAACAATGTGTCCCTTTGAATGAAGGCGAGGAAAGATCACTTACGGGAGGAGACAGATAGCACAGGAGCACAGCAGAGGACAAGCACTGATGAGTTTGAATATAACACCGTTGGATTTTAAAAATCTACTCATTATAGGATGAGAGTTTGAAGAAGTCAGAGAGACAGAAAGAAGGGAATAAAAGAGGGTGTGGTGAAGGAAAGAGGAAACAAAAAGAAAGATAAGTAATTTCACCATTAAATAGAGGTGACAATCTGTGTTTGGGAACAGAGAGAGGATGTGAGAAGATTGGCATGTAGGGGATCAACAGTGATGGAGAATAAATGAGCAGAAGAAAGAGATAGGGAGAAGTTTTCAAGCTCACTTATTTAATATTTGCCTCAGCCAAATGACTTCCAGAAGAGTTTGCTTCCTCTCCTGGAAATGCTGAAAACTTCAGAGAGGTTAGTCCACCTCATAGCAGCCACTTTAATGGATAAATATGGTTTCATTCTAATAAGAAGCCAATCTAACTGTGATGAGGGGCTGGTATCGCTGAGGTACATGCCTGTCCTTTGTGATGAAAGTGAGCCAAGAGGAAAAAACAGGAAGCAAAAAAGTATAATATTTTACATCCGAAGTGCTTTCATGACAATATTTCTCAGCCACCCAGATAAAAAAGAATCTGAAGCCTTCCTGAAAACTCATCAGCTCCAGCTGCTCCCGGATCTGTATCAGGGTTTTAACCTGGATAGAAATGAGGCTATGGTGATGTGTAGCACTGTGGTCAGATTCAAGTTGGAAACAAATACATTTTCAGTCTCCGACATTGTCAGAAATGCAGGAATATATTGTTTTGCATCATCTTAACTTCAAAGTTCTGTTGTTGTTTCTTTTTCTTTTTTTCTGGCTTTTTCTGGCTTTATTATTGTAGCAGTGAGAGAGAGACAGGAAAGCTGAGGAGAAAGAAAGGGGACGACACACAGCCAAATGCGACAGGCCCGAACCGCGGCTGCCGTGGCAAGTTATTTAAAAAGTGCAACCGAGAAAACACAAGAAAGCTAAGATCAGAAGACTGACACAGTTGTAAAGATGTTTCTATAAATGTGGAGAGGAG
>NW_019525244.1:372293-415770 GCF_002814215.2 Seriola lalandi dorsalis | reverse complement strand
ACACACACACACACACACACACACACACACACACACACAAGCACACACATACACACACACACACACACACACAAATACACACACATCAAACACATCTGTGCAGCTGGCAATAGATAGATAGCTAGAGGGGGGGGGGGGGATCTGGCCAAAAGATCATAGGACAATCTTTTTAGGTAAAATCACAATCCACGATCTTAATCATGATCTGCATTCTGTTGGGAATCTTTCTGCTGCTTCAATGTTTTTTTCAGATGTTTTTCCTGCTCGCTGCTATTCTTTGCCCACATTGCTGTTTACAATATGTGTCACAACAAATCACACTTCTTCCTTAGTTCATATGGAGTGTTTGTTTGGACATCGCTGTTATTTATTTATGAAGTGTTATATGTAAGTGAAAACGACGGAAACACAATCGTTGGCGTTTCTAACTAATCACCGTTTCTTGCTCTTATAACGTCGCTCATGTATTTTTGTTTTAATAAGGACTGTAATGACTGGAAAATATCTCATTACTAGACACACAAACACAAACTCACACAACCACATCCATCTGATTGACCCAATCATGACCTCAGAAATTTGAGTGCATTTGTCCCCTCCAATAAAAATCACCATAACGTTACTCATAGAAGCAACACTGTCTCTGACAGGGACGAGTCTTTGTTCTTCAGCACTGGGTCTTTTTTTTTTACTCCCAAAATATGAATATGAATTATCAGCTCATCCAACCACTGAATCTTTTGAATCTTTTGTGGAAAATGTAATTATCCTTTCTCTCCACACACACACAGACACACACACACACACACACACACACACACACACACACACACACACACACTCAGGAAGTCTTTTTTACTTTTTACTTTTAGAAGTGTTGTTTGCTAGTTTGCTAACTAATCTTAACTCTTAATGTTGCCTACCTGCCTAAAATAGCAGCAGACAAAGCTAATCCAGCATTAGCTGCGCAGCAACGGTGCAAAGAGAGTCAAAAGAATGGCAGCATGTGATTTGCTGACAACGTGGGACATTTTACTGTATTATATTTCATTATATTTTGACCTGATTCACCCGATGCCTGAATTTTGTGCTTACCTTTATATAAATAAAGAAATTTTCACGATAAATTGATGCAGAAAATGCTTAAGTTTGTGCATTACAAATCACCGGAACGCAGGACATTTAGTGTTCTATGCCTGTGTGTGTGGATGTGTTTCAGGGCCAGAGCGTGTGTGTGGTGTTGATTCATAGATGCTCTTAGCATTAAAGCTAGCTGAAGGCCACTGCTAATGGAGCAGGGACTTTGGCAGCCATATTTCTACCAGCAGGCTGCACTTTTCACACATCTCTACCACACAGAACCTATTCTCCTCTCAGTAACGGCCCTGGTCTTATAAATTGTTCAGGGCATAAGTGCTTAGACCTTTTCAGTGAAGGACCCAAGCTTAATTTATAATGCAGTGACTCGCTCTAGGACCAGGGCTTGTTACAACATGCCAATGTCTCCGTCATGTGGGGACCCAACAAAAGCACAAGACTCATTTTGAGACCCAGGAAGAAATCAGGATTGCTGTTGAGTTCCTGCACCTAATGTTAAGACAACAACTAAGCCTAGTGCTGGTACCGCAGCTTAACATCTGATTAGACCCCTAGTCAGGTTGAGGTTTGGTGGAACAATGGAACTCTACTTGTACGGATGTGTTGTAAACTAAACCAACAGAGGGTGTGCAAGATGTAAATGCTTACACAGTTCAAAACCGAGATACCGAGTAAATCCATGCAATGTTTTTAGGGAAGCTGGAAATGGAGATTCCAAAAAGTAGGAAGGAGCTGTTGTTATTTAGCAGTTTTCCACCATCCAGTTTCATTTAAGACACAGTGTGTACACAGACGTATCAATTAGGGCTGCAACTAATATTATCTTATAATCTATTACGCTTATTTTCTCAATTAATAGTCAGAAAATTACAAACCTTACAAAACAATTATCCCACGGCATGAAATATCAATTTGTCCGACCAATAGCTCAAAACCGAGATGTTCAGTATAATGTTCAGACAAAGAAAAAAAACTAATTGTCATGTTTGAGAGGCTGGAACCACAGACTGTTTGGTATTTTCACTTGAAAAATAACTTGAATATTAATCAGTTACCACATCGATGCAGGTTAATTTTCTGTTGATTAAATATTTGACTAATCAATTTCCAGCTTTAGTACAAAAAACATCTTCTGAACAAACTATTTGAACCTATTGTTGCATTATCAACTGAGCTAATTAGCTTGCTAACATCAGGCTAGCCTAGCTTGAACACCACCACCCACCTCCCCCTTCAGAAACGTGCCCTGTGAGTGAGTTATCGAGCTTCTACAACCACAAAGACACAATGATGAATTTCACTGCGCCACTTTCTGGTGTGATCAGGTCTTTAGAAAAATAAAAGTGGAATTGGTCCCACTTGCAGAAAAGCTAACAGGAGAGTAAGGGAGATGTCAATCAAGTGAAGTCCGTGCACATGCACACAGTCCTGGGAAAAAAAAATCTTAAGTGGCTTTTGTCACAGCAGACATGTTGAGTTGTCAAAAAAGCACAGCTGTTAGTAAGAACATTTACAATGGTTCTGCTCTTTTCAAGCGTCCCAGTAATTCATGACAGTGACAGTGAGCCAGCACGCACAACACCAGGACCCTGACGGAGCTAAAAGGATACCTGTGATTTCCCTCTGGGACAAATCAAAAGTTCTTCTGTGGTCCCATCAGTCAATATAGCTGAAATCATGAGTGGCTCTTTACACTTTTGCCTAGACATCAGTGATGATGTCGCCCTTTCACTAAACTTGGACCTGGTCTCAGCACAGTCAGATGCATACTGAAGATGCTTTAAAGGACCAGTTAACCCAAATCACAAATCACGCACACACACGCCCCCTTGTATAATTTTTCATGTGGGCAAAAATCACATATCAGATATTTGGAAAAAAGGATCAACGAAGGCGTAACATAACTTCCAGGTATCGCCAACCAATGGCAGAACTCAGACAACAAAACCTTCACTCTGCCACACAGACCTGGAAAGATGACGGACTCCACATACACACAAGAACCAAGACTCTCTGACATCATTCACACAGAGGCTTTTTTTTGTTAGTTTTTTTTTTTTACAGTTAACACATATTTCTGTAATTTTTTATGCAAGTGAACCGACTCCTTAGGTTGTGTCTCTATCTCACCCCGAGCCTTCACTAGCTGGTTAGCAGCTCAGCAGGTTGAATTCAGTGTCTGAATCTTCTACTACCTTTTGTTGTTGTTTTTTTCCCAGTTACCTCCTGTAATCTATTTCAATAACTCTCCCATTGCTGAAATCAAATACTACACGTGTATGTCTCATCCAGTCTTAAAGGGAGAAGCACGTATAGACGCCATTCCTGGTCGCAATGGTTTAAATAAAATGCGTAGGTGTGGTCTGTCAGTTTGTGTGAACATAACTCTGTACAACAGCTAGCGTCACAACCACTACAAGTACTACACTGACACTGAAAATGCATATTTACAAGAATAAGCAATCAAAGCTTTTATTCAGCTTGTAGTACAAAGATACTGAGGATGCTGCTTCTGCCTCATTTCAATTCGATGTTGCACCACCTGTCTGCTCCTGTTTTTATTTGACTTCGGGTAAATCTCAGTAAATGATACGTAAATGCACACTCACAGCCTCCGTCCAGTCTCACAGTGTTTGTGTGAGAGAGCGGGAGCAAATGTGTCACCTCATGATATGAGACTTTTGAAGAAAAGGGCTATATTTATAGTTCAATATTGTTGAGCAATAACGGCCCTGTTGAAAATGAAAGAAGTGTCTAACTGGGTAGATGGAGGGAGAGAAAAGAGACAGCAAAGAGAAAGAGAGGTGAGGGAGTGTAGGAACAGAGAATGAAAGTAGAGAAAACCCTCGGGTTTCCCTGCAGACAGAGATAGACAGCGACAGATAGAGAACAAAAGAGAGATCAAGAGAAAAAGAGTGAAGGAGAGACAAAAGAGGCCATTGTGAGTAATGTGAAAACCCTCCTCCCAACCACACACTCACACACACACACACACACACACGCACACACACACACACACACACATCCAGCAAAGAGTGGTGATGATAACACCTATATTTCTTCTCTGCTATTGCAAGTCTGATCTTTAATATGAACTGAGTGATAGTGAGCATTTGGAGGTGAGCCATTTCTTTTCCAATCTTTTTCTCCTGCTCCGTTATTGTTCTCGCTCTCAAACGGTCAACTTGAATGGAACAGATGCTGCTGAGGTCAGTAGTCCTCACAGATAATGTTTCTCCAGTTCTGCAGTTTTTCTTCCATCGGTCTTGTGAACTGTGAGAGGCTTTTGATTTTTCTTTGTCATTTCCCTTGTTTTTTCATCTCAGTCTTACACACATTGTTAGTGCAGAGCTTTTGTGGATTCACAGTGTTTATTCACAGGATCACACTGGTTTCATGCCTGTTTTAGCTCATTTTCTACATTGTTAAAACACTCACATGAGGGGAACTATTTAGAATTCTTTACTTTATTATATTTGGAATATGCATCTGATGTAAGTGTTTGTTTGAATCAAACCGGCAGGTGATCAACTTTCAAATCTTCTGCTGCTCCAGTTAAGAATTATACCTGGGTTTACAGGTCATAGATGTTCAAATACTTTCTGTAAATATTTCTTTTACACTTTACTGTTGTTTAATTTGGTCTGATTCTGTCTAAATTTGCATAACTTTGAAAATATTTTTTCGTAAATTTTCCTAATTTTTTACTTAATTACAATTTACCAGCAAAGACTAAATATTTCTGAGCTGATTATCTGAACGCTAGATCTGAATACACCAAAAAAAAGCTGTTGAAACATAAAATGATTTATAGGTTTAGGTATAGGTTTGTATACACATGTGCGTACAACAGTGTATCTGTTTCAATACAAATTTTGAAAAAAACTTTTTTTCTCCTCAGGCTGTTTCCAACTTTGCCACTGATTGGTTAAAAATTACCATCATTTTTTGAAGCAAGTGAAACCAACAGCCAGCCTCTAAACTATCTCTGTGTCTGATTTCTGTCTGTCAGGTTTGATTTTTTTAAAACATGTTTAAGCGTGAAATTGCAATGTCTTACTTAAAGTTTTTTTTTTTTTTTTAATGAAAATATAATAGGGATTAAAGTTGTGATTTTTGTGTTTAAATCCTTTTGTTTGCCAGACATTGTTTCTTCTTCTTTTTGACCTTTTTGACCTGATGTGAATAAATTGTGAGAATTTGTTTAAATTGACAAACATTTAATGATGAATTACTGCACTTACCCTGGTATTTCCAGGGTTTTCTCATCAAAATCTCCTCCCGCATTCCCAGACTAAATATCTGTGGGACCTGAAGATATTTAGCACATGTCTACAGGTGTATTCAGTTTGCTTCAAGGCTTCAAGACATTGTGTTTTAACCGCTCTCAATGAAATGTTCTACTACAGAATCACCAGTAATATATCAAATACAACAAAAATGCATCAGAGCATTTGAATTAATGTAATTAATTATATTCTGTTGCCTTAGAGGAAATCTGTGTTTGCTGAATGCTGTAACAGTCTTGGCGTTTCTCTTTCTTTGTCATTTTCTCTTTCTTCCTTTCACTCTCGTTTCACTGTGTCCCCCAGAAAAAAGTTTCTTTTAATCTACAAAAACTCAGCAGCCAGCTGTGAACTCTGCCCAGTCAAATATTTGTGCAGCCGATGTGCTCATCTGAAGTTAAGAGAACCAATTTTTTTTCCTCTCTCCATCGTTCTTGATCTCCTTGCAACTAATTTATGGCAGCAAAAAGGAAATATAGAGTTTAGAGACACCAGAGAGACCGAAAGATGTAGAGAGGAGGAGGGAAAAGGTCGAGCACAAGACAAGATGGATGAAGAAACAGAGACAGAAAAACAAAAATAGAGAGAGCGACGGGAGCGAGCGCGTCACAGAGAATCCTCCGGGGAGGTGTGGAGATGAGATTCGAAAATTAAAGTTTCACAGAACTTAAAGTTAAGCCTATTTATGGGAGCAATTTTCATATTCATGCAATATTTCACACACACACACACACACACACACCACACGCACACACACACACAACACACACACACACATACACACACATGCCCCTACAGACACAAGAGCTTCTCCTGCTGATAAGAGGCTACAGTGTCTCACCACACAAACACACTCACTGAGGACAATTCAGCGGGCACATTGCATAAGTTATAAAGCGAGATCTTAAAATAGCAAAGATAGCAATTTACAGAAAATACAAACACAGAGAGGCCAACTTAATGGTGGAACTTCATATTCATAGGGATTCAGTATTAGCAAAGACTGTGGAAGTGACTCAGCCTTATGCAAGAGGACTAATGAAGGCACAATGAACACAGTGTTCTTGTCTCAAAGTTTGACATCATGAGAGGAAGTAATACCAACAGCTTGTCTTACCTCCCTGGCTGCAGGAGGAGATTCAGTAGGAAACAAGGAAACAAATTCATAAAATTCAACAAATTCAGATTCACCTTTCACCACCAGCAGGTTGACATTTTTTGGCTCAGACTCTTGACAACTGGGTTAGCATGTCATTTGGATGTGGACACGTTCTGCACGGGATGTTTAGTGATTCCCTAACCTTTCATTTTCAAAAATAAAAAAAGAAAGGAAAAAAAGAAAGAAAAAATATATATTTATAATGAATAACCTTATGAACTTAGGAAACATCAGCATATCATCAATTAAAAGGTTCATCATGCTGATGTTTGTCTGGTGTGACTGCAGAGTTATAATAAAGGCATATTGCAAATAGATGTTCTGAGCTCCACAAACAAAACAGCTGTCACGCTCATTAGGAATTACTTAGGATTCATTAGAATCATAAATCTGCAGTTAATGAAGTAGTCTCATTGAGCTCAAGCTCTCTCATCAGAAACAATTATAGATCAAAGGGTATGTGGAAGAGACATATATTTTTTTTTGATTTGGTGAACTGATCCTTTAAAAACCAGATCCAGCTGGTGAGTGCTACTTCACCAGGAACAATCCAAAACATACGTCATCAGCTAGACGTGGCTTCCTGTGCTTCCTTCCCCTTCGCCTCGTCCCCTTCAGAGCCATCAGAAAGCATGCGAGCGAACAATAATGGGAAAAAGTGAAAGTAGCCCCACTAATCTTCATCATTTGCTTGCATGTTAGGGAGAACGTCACTGCACATGTGGTTTGATGTATTAGAGCAGTTGTGTAGGAGAAGATGAAAGCAAGAGAGGCTGAGCTTTGTATAATTCCCCACTGATGCCTTTATTAAACCATAAACCAATGTTTTGATTCACAGCAGAATCTTCGTCCTGTTTGACCTGCTGAAGATCTCTCTGAGGATCCAATAAAGGTGTCAGTGGAGCATTATACAGTGTGCAGGCTCACATCCTTTGATCTGCCGTTCTGCTTGCCTCAGACACACACACACACACACACACATCTACACACACACACACACCCTGTCAGCAGGTGCTGTGTGTTTTTCCCAGTCGTTACGCAACACTAATGAATTATTTCCACATGTATTTTGAGAGGGTTAATTGCTGTAATCAAAGTGGCCCTTCAGCAAGGAGACTGACAGTGTATGTCTCTCTGCACACTGCATTATGGGAATTCCTTTACAGCAAGAAGGTGCTGGCGGATATGATAATGAAGGGAGTAGAAGGACATCAGAAAAGCCACACCAACATGTTCTGCTGTAAAAAAAAAGATTAAAAAGAGTGGACAGTTTTCACTTTGATTAAAAACCAGCACTACAATACCACTCCATTAGATAAGGATGCAGCATCATTGGTTTTTGTGCGATATACCTATCACGTTAATGATGACTGCCTCTTGCCCCTCATTTTCACCACGCCCTCAGGTGTGACCATTGGGACCTGTACTTTGTAAGAAGTAGGCTGTTTTGGGCTGTTCTAAAGCACATCCTCTCCAAATATTAAAATAATTGGAGTTAACTATTTGGACTCCGTCGTCTTCTAGGAAAAAATAATGACATTTTATTAAAAAACAAAAGTTGGAATTTCTTCAGTTACCTCATTACAGACTGAAGGCCAGAATTACCAAGAAAATGGCTTTGTGCAAATGTGTGCTGCAGTTTTTATTGAGTTCGGAGGCTGCAGTGTTTGTGTGTGTGTGTGTGTGTGTGTGTGTGTGTGTGTGTGTGTGTGTGTATTTACTAAGGCAGCAGCTCATTACGCAGTCAGCTCCTGGACTGAGCCTGGTACTGCCCTCCAGGCTTTGAGAGCTCATAGCAGCAGTTCATGGTTCAGGTTTCTATGAGATCACTAAGCTCAGAAAAGAAGTTACAACACATTTACTTTCGGCCAACTCCTGTTTTTTTAATATTGCTCATGAAATTATGATGTTATCCTTAGCATATATCTAATTACTAATATATTGGGAAGCAATAAGCATCTGGGAAACATCTGGAAAACATAAAGGAGATTAAGTATAACACACAGGGTGAAAGAGAGAGAGAGGGAGAGGAGCAGGTGGAGGGGGAGATGGGGTTGATATGGACGTTAATACTGAGGTAAATGCAGCCATTTAAATGTCTTAATGAAACACACAACAGTTCAGTCTCCAGTGACTTCACTGAACACAAACCACAACATCCGTCCACTAGTTGTTTGTGTTACAGTAATAAAATATTGAGCTCATTAATATCAGCTTAATTGCTTCATTCGTCTTTCTAATAATCAGGTTTTAGTTCTATACAAAGCTATTTTTAATGCACATTTCTTTTCCCATGTGGCTCCTGTAAATCACATCTGTGTTATGTTCACGCCTCCTTTTCAGAGGCTGAGAATTTTCCTGCAAAACTGACAAAGGCAAATAGTGCAGCCTCAGTAAATCCAATTAAATGCGTAATCAACTTCCGTTATCGTGTCTCCTCCTATTATTTCGACGAGCCTCCTTTAACTGTACATGCAATAAGGAAAGAGGCACACCACAAACTGCAACTCCAGCCAAAATCAATGTGTTTGAGGCAGAATTTGTCACATTTCCACCTTAAAAACAGGCACAAAAGTCTTACTGAATGTGGCCCAGGAGTTTTCTTTGAGCCGGAGGTACTGGACTTCTGCATCTTCAGGCACATCTGCATTGGCTTCAGCATTTTGCCACAGTAGTTCCTGCGTCTCAGGGATTCAGTGTTTTGCTCAAGGTCATTTTTAGCAGGAGGGCTGTTTGCCAAAAAAGTGGATTTGGACCCATGTTGATCTCTGCAACCATTTGGAGATTAAAAGCACCTTGATCCCCTGCGCTACCAAATAGTATCCTTATCTTACACAAATATGTGGCATGTACAGTACACTGTGTGTTGTTGCTTGATTGAAACCATCTCCATATTAAGTATTCCAACCCCAGGTGCACTTTTTGTTTTCATTGCTGCACCACAACACAAATAGAAAATACATGTAATCTGTATCGATTTGTACACTTTTCCACCATGGACCAATTTGATATCTGCATTAATGCTTGGTGACATATCATGCATTAAATGTGAAGTGAGATTTTGACCTAAAAATATAATGAGAAAGTAATGGAAGCTTCAGTTAGTCAATACACTCTTGCTGTTTGCTAAAAAGTACTGATGCTGTACTGAAGTGAATTATCTCCTTAAGTGCTGCTGCCTTTTAGTGACCAGGAAGGTGATGAATCATCACACCAAACAGGCTTATTCCCTCTAAATAAGGAGAATCTGTTTTAGGAAACATTTCACATTTAATGTGGCTTTTTTTCCTTGCCTATTTTTTTTTTTTTTGAATAAGGCTCTAACTGCACATTAAACTTCCTGAAAACATGACATCCAAATAAGATTTAACTTTACACTTTGGACTAAGGGCTTAATGTCATGGTGATAAATTTAAATGCACACACACACACACGCACACACACACACACACACACATTTGTACATCTATCTGTGTGGGGACTTAATGGCTCCCTAACCCCTTACATTAACTTTAATCATTTCAACTAAATGCCAGGGGTGAAAAGAGTACTGGAAATTTTACTGAGGTACTGGTAGTAGTAATATCACTATGTGTCTCATGCGCCAGCTTCTCTGCTACTTCTCAGTCACAGCTGAAGGTATTTCAGTATTTTAGCATTTAGCATTAACCAGACCCAGTATGTGCCTGTTGGATACTCGCCATGGCTGCCGGGCAGTGCATCCAATCAGCAGCCTCTTCTCGGCTGCAGTCACTGATTTGACTCTTTGCATTTGTTGCATTCTCACACAGTAAATTAAAACTTCATCATGTGATTTTTGATTTCTTACTTGAGTTAAGAAAAACTTAAGTTCGAGTAAAGTTACTGATCTTTAAAAATGCTACATAAAGTACAAGTACTCACAACTTTGTTACAGTTACGAGAGTAAATGTAATTCGTTACTTTAACCTAAAGCTAAAACATCTTCATATTAAAATGTAATGATTTACATTATGGTGACTTGCTTTTTTGTCCCTATTTGGAAAACAAGTCCCCATAATGTGTAAATATATCTAGGTCCCCACAACATTAGTAATACCTGGACCACACACACACACACACACACACACACACACACACACACACACACACACACAAACACACACACAGCATGGTTATCTGGCAGTGTAAGTTAATTATGGCCAAAGTGTCAACAACTGAAGGGCTTAACTGAGTCAGTCCTTTAAAGTCACTGTCTGCAGTTTGACTCAAATTCAAGCAAACATAGAAAATGATAAAATGTCAGCTGAACGTCTCTTCCCCCATGTTTCAAATTTAAGCAGCGAGGAAATTCTTGTTTCTGTTTGACTTGAATTGGTGCTTTAACATTAAGTCAATTAGAACAAGTTTAATCCTGAAGCTTGGATGTCTCAGCAAATTTGTTGGAATGAGTGAGGCCAAGCAGAGACTCTGCATAATTTAGAGAAGCTTCAACCCAGGAAACCTGACCTTATTTTCATGACGCTTTCAAAAGTCGTGATGAATTACCACAGCAGCTGTTGCAGAGTTTAGAGTTCCTAGTTTACACTAACTGATATTAGTGGATTGCCATGAGATAGTCAAGGTCCCCAAAGGATGAATTCTAATGACTTTGTTGACCCCTGAATTTATATCTAACACCATTAGTTATCCACCGAGATATCTCAACAGCCACTTGATGCAGTGGCACAAAACACGGTACAGGCATTCATGGATGCAGATGATGAATCCTCTACTGATCAGTGATCCCCTGACTTTTCATCCCCCTGACTTGTGAAGTGTCTTTCAACTATTGAAAGATCTTTTCTTATCATATCTTCCTTAATGCAGACCCCGTTTATGGAAACCCCATGTTTTCAAAAGGTTATAGAAACATCTTAAAAAAATACATACATGACATACACCTGCCAAAAAACATCAGAAGAAGATGAACTGTGTTTTACAGCAGCACCTGAAGATTCACAGCACCCAGCATTTGAACTGAAAACGTCACACATCTTTCAGCTAATGAAGCCACTGGTGAAGTCTGTACCAGCTTTTAATCTGTTTTATGCTTTTGAATTGCTGCAGAATTTGGTTCATGCAGGCTATATAACATTTTCATTACATCTACAGGATATGTTTACCGCACCTCTTTTTTTCATTTTCTGAATAATAAAAAATGTATATAGAGCTGAATTACATTTTTAAAGCAATCTGTTTTGAGTTGTCCTGCTGTATGACTCATTCTTTAAGTGGTGAAATATATTCTACATCGGGTTTTTCTTGGCTTTAAGAGTAATCTGTCTGTGACTATGAGTATACAGTAATGTGGCAGTGATTGGGGGCTGGGGATGGATGGGTAGGAGGAGAAATGAACATGAATTAGTTTTATTTTGTTGGGACTATGATCTTCATTCAAAATTCAAAATGGTGAGGTATGATGGTGAACTACAGGCAGGTGACAAATTAAAGGAAAAACCAAGATAAAGTGACTTACTAAGGTTCCAATACGCCTTAGCTTTGATCCTCTGAACTTTACCGGAGGGATGAACACCTTCTTCCAAAAGTTATTCCCTTATTTGGTGTTTTGACAGAAAGCACTGTCTAAAATGTTGTTTAGCTGGGTTGAGATCTGGTGACTGTGAAGGCCACTGCATATGATTCTCATCATATTCACACTCATCAAACCATTCAGTGACCCCTCGTGCCCCGTGTGGAGGCATTTATCTCTACTCATTTATTCAGATTTTACCTTTAATTTGTCCCCCATCTGCAGCTCATTTTAATCTGTGTGAACTTGTGGAGTGTGAACTTGTGCAACACTGTAACACTTAAACAATTTCATGCAGCATCTTCTGGATAATGTCAAACAACTATTAACTCATCTCCACTCTGATGGAACACAAAAGCACGCCTATTAGCACTGCATGCTAATCTATCCCATAATTAAAACTCAACCTTACCATAAACATGACAGCAATACAGTGTTTACTCACCACCCCACTGATAAGGCTGATTAGAGCCCATTTTCCAATCTGAATATATTGACTGGGTCAATGTTTAAAAGGCACAAGTGATTAAACACAGCCTTGTGAACTTCAAGCACACACACACACACACACACACACACACACACACACACACAAGCACACACATACACACACACACACACACACAAATACACACACATCAAACACATCTGTGCAGCTGGCAATAGATAGATAGATAGATAGATAGATAGATAGATAGATAGATAGATAGATAGATAGATAGATAGATAGATAGATAGATAGATAGATAGATAGATAGATAGATAGATAGATAGATTTATACACACACGCATCGTTTAGTTCTGGATTAATGAAGTTAGTTGCACTGCTCAGAATGTTTTCATATGCAAATCCTGCTGAGTAGTAAGAGCCCTGATAAAGTTCCCAGCTGTTCCCGCCTCGATCTGGATGGGTTTGTTTACTACAGGGCTGTGTGTGTGTGTGTGTGTGTGTGTGTGTGTGTGTGTGTGTGTGTGTGTGTGTGTGTGTGTGCATGTGACTGTGTACTGAAAGGCTTTATACCTCTGTCTCTGTTAACAGGTGTTTTGTTAACAACCTACACTATCGTGGGCTGTTAGCAGTGTCAGTAAACACATACCGAAAATCACACGTAGGGTTAGTATTAAAACAGCTTCGTAATTATGGTACAAGCTCATACACATGCACACACACACACACACACACACACACACACAGGAGGTTTTGTGTTTGGCGTCAGAGGAATTAAATGGTGGAATGACTGAAGTTCAGATGTTTGGGGATGTACTTTATATGTTTGATCACTGCATGTACCTCACCAAGCCAGACTGACGTCCACTGACTCTAACACAAACACACACACACACACACACACACACACACACACACACACACAGGTGATCTATCCAACGACCAAAAGTTACTGCAGAGTAAAATCCATCTTCTACTTAATAAGTCAGGGAAATTAGCATTACAACTTAATGAGACAGGATTGAAAAGAAAGAGAAAAGAACAATTTCACGAAAAAGAAGAGAGACAGACACTGAGAGGGGTAATTAGCCACCTGCAAATACAGAAACCCACACACATTGAGAGAGAGAGACACACACACACACACACACACACACACACACACACAGGGAGCCACCTGTGTAATCACTGGAGTCAAGAGTCATTCCTGAATACGTTTTCATCCCAATTACCACTTAATGAGGAGCTGAATCAGTCTTAAAACAAAACTTAAAATTTCCTGCACACTGGTGGCCCCAAATGGCCATAAGGAGTAACTGTTTTTCGCAGCGATCTCAGTAAACTAAGCAGAACTTTTGGGGTTTTTGTTTTTAAGTTCCTCTCTGACATCAAAATGATAGCAATTCACCAGGGTAGTACAGCCTCACATACTGATTCGGGCATCAGAGGTTTTAAGGTGTGATATGAACAACGACAAGATAAATTGTCATCACTATATGATCACTGTCGTTATACCCTGTCATTTACTAACTGTAAATAAAGGCTATTGTCTAAAATGTGTTCTTCAGCTGGAAAACTGTTTGCCAACCTCCCATTTCAACAGTATTCTTGTTCCTGAAGTGTCATCAATCATGACAATGATTTTGTCTAACTCCAATATGCTGCTCTGTAGCCTGACCTCTGACCCCCCTGTGAGAGGAGGCAGGAAAAAGATGAGGTCCCTCAGAGGTATCAGGGGCTGAATCCCAATGTCTCCCCATCTGAGCTCGATGACTGGGCCCTCAGTGAAACTAAAAAGTGTTCAAATGCTAGAAATGAATTACAAAATGTTTTTATAGTTTTATAGTAGCTGAACAGCTGCACTCAAAGGCAGGCAGAAAAGCTGGTTTTCACAGAGAGGGGTGAGGCACAATAATTGTCCGTATGGGGAACAGCACCTACTTTCAGCCAGGCTTTGCTTGAAGGCAATCATAGTGTTGGACTCAGTTGTAGACACAAAATGAGAGAGTAGTTGTATAAAATCCAAAACCTGCACACACCTGGCCAAGTGGCCATGTTTGTCTGAATGTTGGCTTTAGAAAGTTACAAAAAGTGTTGGATGCAGCCCTGACAATCTGACAAGCAATTAGGTCGAAGCACAATGGCAGCTCAACCACAGCGCGTATAAATGGCTTATTGTCATCACATCAAATCTGCAAAACGTTGGGCTGTGAGGGGATAATATGTGCAGATGGGACTTCCAATCTCAGCTGTTGTCATCAATATGAGAGATCTCACCACTGTTATCTATCTCAAACTATTGCTCTGAATGGAATTCATGTTAGTAGCTAATGCTAGAGGTACCAAAGAGTCCGTTTGCTTTGCTACACGGTACATGACCGTTAAGCCCACAAGTCTGCAAGGGCAAAAAACTCCAAATGCTTGGATCCTAAGACACTCTTTAGGCCCTGGTTAATCTTATCTGGATAGGGAAAACCAAAGCAAGGGCTAAACGCATAAGACTTCTCTTCTATTGTAAACATATAAGCTCATAAGTCGTCTGTGCCAGCTGCTTATACCGACCCAAAGGTACAATTTCTTGTTAGGCGACCTCGAGCAGAAATTATGATGGAGCAAAGAATTGACAGAAAAGAATGACAATCCAGTTGGATACACCAAATCTGGAGGCTGAACAAAAAGTAACAGTGCTGATTTCCTTCTTACATCAAAAGAACCATTAGCCCAGTTGGCTAGGCTACGCAAAAGTAACCTACAGACGCTGATGCTTTTCTGTGTATGTCATGTGACCTCTGCCTTGCACACTGTAAAGGTCCTTGGAGAGTATCAAGCACTTTTCCCCTTGACCTGGGCCAGGCCATGCTTGTGAGGCTTAGCTTTGATTAGCTTACCAAATTTGCACAATGATCTCCAATCCTAATGCAGCCAGAATCGAGATGGTGAGAACGCCATTTGTAAATGTAAAAAAACTCAGTTCAGATTTCATTATGTAGATAATGTAATGATGTATATTGTTAATATCAGGTGTAAGTGTTTTGATATGTTTTGAAAATTTCACATTAAAGGTATCACTTATGACCTGCTGGCACTTTAGCTGGATATATATATATCCAAATATGCTTTTATGAGACTGGTTTAGAAAACACAGCTCACAAAAATAGTCCCATCTGACATTAAACATTCATATGTAAACAAATAAAAACACAAAGAGACATATCCGCTGATAATCACATTGACTGATTTATTGATTGTTTGACCTGATTGTCCACCTCAGTGGAAATTTGTTTTTGGCTTCTCCCAAAGTGCCTATTTAAAGTATATCTAAAGTACCATGCTATACAAACCTCTACCATTGCCCCCCAACTCCCACACAAATATCCTTGCAGGCTCACACACACAAAAAGGCGGGCTTCATCTCATCTTCATCTCATCACCAAAATCATCATCTCTTCTGGATATAAAGGAGCTGATGGCACTGTTATAAAAAGCAGAACAGATGACTTGCACCATGAGTACTATCTTATTAAATTAGCTAATTTCTTAAATTACCCCGCACAGATACAGATGAGACCACCGCATACCAAGGGAATGGTGTTCAATACAGTGCATGGAAATTTTCTGTAGCGATCGCTGTCTAAAGCAATCATAACCCCTCCCTTTTCCATTCTCCAAGTCCCAATGGAGTTATAGCATGCATGCATCTTCAAATGGATTTTTAATTGCCTAGTTTAAACAAATGTGCTTCTGTAGCAAGCTGCACTATGATGCACACAATACGATCTAGTTATCACCCTTCTTCCCTTCTTTCTTAGTATGTTTTTATTGAATGGTGATGCTTGATGAAGTGTTTAAAGCAGCATTGTTTTGGAGGGTGTTAAATGGGCTACATAATACTCTTCTATAAGGTCACTGCTCTATCTAAATGGGACAATACTGTTAAAAGTGTATACCTTTTGAGTGCTGTAGGAAATAGTAAAAATAAAACAATAATGTGGTGGATGGATAAACAAAACACAGCAGTACGGTGTTCCCATTTGAAAGTAGCAGTTTATGTTGTTTCTATTATCTATGACCGCTCAACAAAGTTGTCAGCAAGGATCATCTAATGCTGAGGAAGTATTTATTTTAATCAAAAACATGATCTTGTCCTAAACCTAACCACGTTGTTTTTGTGCCTAAACCTAACCAAGCCATGATCATCATTATAGTAACTGAATCAAAGGTAGGTACGCCGCTGTCAATACAGTCTGCATGTTTATCATTGTAACTATGACAACCAAGCTCTGGTATCCCTGCTGCCTTAGGTGGTCTATTTTAGGAGACAATATGGTCGTATTCGAGGGTTGAAAAAACAACCTATATGGTTGTTCAAGTTGAAGGACTTGTTGGAGATATTATTTTATACATATTATGTCAGACATACAGTATGACTTATTTTGTCTTAAATTAACAAAACTAATTATTAGAATTATTAGTGAACTAATTTTAATTTTAAATTCTATGGATAGAACAATCAAGAAAATGCAATTTGTTGCACCAGGGCTGCGCCACTAATTGTTCCATCCGAAAGTCAAATTGTATTTTGTGTTGAATGCGATCCAGTTGTCTGCTTATGATAATAATATGAAGCTGAAGATATCAGATATCACATAAAAAGAATCTTTTGGTAGCTTTCAGTCTCCTTTTTAGCTGTTAAGCTAATGTTAAAATTGTATTTCACAGCTTGAAGAACTGTTTCTCAGTCCTGATTGTTGTATTGATTTAATTTCCACAAAATTTAATTTATGAATAAAGTCTGGAAAAGCAGAAATAATTCATAATTTACATTCATTTGACTCATATGAACATTTAAATGACTAAATAAACAATAACAGAATTGTGTGATGTAGCATTATATAATCCAGACTGGAGTGTTAAAAAAACTTATGATGCGTCTTTCTAGGACTCTCACAGCTACAGTAGACCTCAGTGTTACACTGTCTCTCAGACACACAAGTACCATTATCTAGTACCAGTACGAGCTCAGATCAGACACAGTTGACCGCAGATCTACAAGATTTTTGTCTCCAGTTTCTTAATTATGATGTTCTGTTGCTTTTCTCTGTTTAATGTCACTGTCAATGGAATATCTTTGCTGCTGTTTTGATATGATCAATTTGGACTATGATAAATTCTAATGGGCTGTTTTTCACTATTTTCTGAAATTTTCCATACAAAACCAATAATAAATTATAAATAATTACAATTACAATTACATTAAACCTTGATTTCTGGAACAGAGACGTCACATGTTATTGTGTGTTTATCTTCTGAAAGTGTATCTGTGCAGGGTTAAACTGCACTTTGAATGATTAAATAAAATCAATTACTCGGTCATGTGACAGAGCTCAACTTAGTTTCAAAGTGGGCAGAAAAAGAAGAGTGGTTTCCTCTAACAACATGTACCTGACTCACAAGTGTTCACGTCAGATAATCAGCTACATTTCCAAAACCAATTAAACATCAGTTTGGATAAAACAGTGTCAGCGAGTTTTCTCTCATCTTTCCAGTCCTACCTCATTAACTCTGCTGACCTGCCTGTTAAACACAAACACTGACTCAGTCTCCTCAGTCCGTGTTTTTTATGTTTTCAGGTCACATGTTTACTAAAAAAAAAAAGTGTAATCATTTTCAAAGGGTTTTATGAGGATAAATGAGTTTGGATTCAGCAGAACACTAGAATCACTGCCTCACGGTTGTATGTCGCTATCAACCAGTCAGGATATAGGGAATATGGCCTCAATCTCTCCTTCTTTAGTTTCAGTGTTGAATAATATCCAGAAGTTTTTTTTTCAGAATATTATGATGTCACAGTAAAGTTGACCTTTGACCTTTTGGACATAAAATGCCATCAATTCATTATTTTATCCTCTTAGAAATTTTATGACACAATTGTGTCGTAATTGGTGCATAATTAGTGCATGAAATCATGAGTTATGTTCAAAAGAGTGTTTTGTGAGTTCACAGTGACCTCTGACCTTTTGGATGCGATAACATGTGTTTAGTTTAATAAATGCACGCTCTTGTATCTGCATTTTCTGAATAGTTTAATGAGTACTGCAAGTTCACATTAAACTGGTAAAATTTACAAACACATTTTTCATCTCTTTCCCTCCATCCCTTTTAGCCTGAAAATGAAATACTTTATCAGCTGTTTTTGTGTGTCTGCAGAAAACAAACAGCTGGGTCACCTGCTCTTCTTTAAACTGATCTGCAGTAGTGTGTGTGTTTGCGTACTGGTGTATTCATTTTGAAACCATCATAGCGAGGATGTCACTGTGAGGACATTTTGTACAAGTCATCACAACTTGTACGTGTCGTGTTGTGTGGTGCTGCATGTCCGGTCCTGCTCACAGTGTGAATGATGACAGTGGAAATAGCAGAGTATAATTTGTGAGAGTGGGAGGAAGTGAATTGTTCACATTCACACACGAACATGACAGAAAGTTTAGAGTCACACCAGCAGCTCATCCAGACTTCAGTCTGCACACACATTTACAGGATCACAGCTAACAGTCATATTTTATAGAGCGGGTAACTCATTAAATAAATACTGATACAGCTTTTAAAATGTGAATCATGCGTGAATCAATATGAATTATTACTGTTTGATCAAAAGTTAGAAATAATGTATTTCCACATCTAAGAATATCTGATCTCATTTGAATTGTTTTTTTTCCTTTGCATCTGTATCATGTTGGATACATTAGTCGCTCAAGTACAAGTTCTCCTTAAAGTTTTACTTTCATGATTAGAAGTACAAGATAGAGCAGGGGAGTTACAGAGTTTTGTTCCATTGTAGTTGTGCTGTATTTAAAATTGTCACCAGACCACAGTGGTGAGCCTCTTGCAACCTAAACATTGTTCTTGTTGTCTCTCCAGAGAAGTTTTCTGTAAATAGATGTGATATAAATGAAACTATGAAAGCCACTATGTGAGATTAAAAACAAACGTAGCACATGGGGGGTGTACAGCCTCGCCATGGGAGACTGATCAAGCATTCTGAGTCAAGTTAAGACTTCTTCTACTTCAGTAAAAGATAGAAGAGGGAGATGTATTAAATGTTAAAGAGCTTTTTTTTTTTTTTTTTTTTTAACAATATCAGGTACCTGCACTGAATTTAGCCCATGCTGGTCCTCTCAGATGAGACCGTCACATCTTTAAAAAGTGAATAAAAAGTTCAAACTTGTGGATCTCTGAGTGAAAATCCCAACTTTCAGGATGTCAGCTATAAAAAACACATGCACGCACACACACACACACACACACACACACACACACACAAATCCTACAAAGACTGGGAGTTAAGAGGTTTCTATACAAGACAAGCAGGTCTGTTGTCACCAGTCCCACCAGATCTGCTCTGTAAATAGACAACTTCCTGAAAATAAAACAAAAAAGAAAACTGTTGTACTGCGGCGCAACGTACAGACACGCAGTTGGAAAAGGATAAATAACTGCGGTTCTCATACATTAAAGATGACAGAGAACAAAGGCTTCGTACTGCCATGAGAGTTTCCAGTGCAGCACTAAAAAGAGAAAACGATGAATAAAATAAAATAGAGTTATGCTATCATCGATAATTACTGCCCTCACTTTGTTTTACAGCTCACTCAGCCAAATTCAGGTAAGAGCACGTCAATTTAGTTGTAAGAGTTTGCACTCATAAATAAAGTTAGAATTGCTAAGTTCAACTTACAATTTAATAATTGTTTGAAAAATGACTTCTGGGATATGGAATTTAAGATGAGTTAAGGTTCATAACTATAATTGTAGTGTTTTTTGTTTTGTTTTGGTTTTTTTTCCAAAGGAACCACTGAATTTGTAAATGGACATAAGTATATTTGATATTGTTTTATATTCTGGTCTTATTTGACCATTTAGTCTATTATGAATATTAACATGCATTATTTTTTCTTTTGTCTCTTTTAACATTCACCTGAAAATTAGCATAGGGTTAAAAGACGAAAATAAAGAACCCCCACCATGTGACTAATGCAATATGTTTGTATGGAAATGCAACTTAAGGTCAACAGCCATTATCAAGAGCATGAAAGAGGAATGTAATGTCAATAAGAATAAAGTTTCATTCTAATGACGTGCCATTTTTCAAAATAAGTGAAGGATATTAGTTGATGATCTTGAGTGTCAGGATTATTTCTCTGAAGGAAATGAAAAGTTGCTGTTGAGGCCTCACATGACAAAAATACAAACTATTATAACTGGCTCCATTAGAAAAATGGATGAGATCATTTTGGCCCCAGGTTTCCAAAACCACTGGTCAGATCTTTTCAAATGTTAAAAGAGAAGGGAAAAATTTACGACTTTATATAAACAAGTAATATAGTTTATATATGTAGCTTATTATGTGTTAAGTACAGTTTGTTATTACTGGAATATTTGTTAGTAGTATCAACTTATCTCCATTAAAGTGAAATAAAATACTTTTTTTTAATTTAGTTTTTATATACATATATATATATATATATATATACAAGAGCAATGTATTCGAAATGAGAAATTAAACATTTTGGCTTTCTTAAATCCTTTTACCAGCACAAACATCATCATCCCGGATTTATCCAACTAATCACTGTAGTTTAATGTCTGAAAAATCACTCTGATATGTTATATTATGACATTTTTATTCTATTATTCCATTTAAACTCATTCCCAGCTCACATGAATTTGTTAGATGTACTGACTCACGATGGACGGTGGCTTTATAAAACCTGACCTCAAATGGCTTAAATACTTTCCATATTCAAAACATGTTTTGGTATTTAATGTTTTTCCTCACTCGCTACCTTTACAACATTTTCCACTGCAGAAATCAAACAGGGTCAACAACCTTTGAAACACATTTTGGCCCCTCCTGCCCTGGTCTCTTATTAAACGTTGACCCTGTGGTCGTACCTTCAGAGCATCCCAAAAGCCATTCTAATGAGGAGGCTGACATGTCCTGCTCTCGGGGTGGAGGGGCCTGGAGGAAGGGTTAGGTGAGGCGAAAGAGCATATTGCATTAGCACACACGCCATCTCTCGCTTTTCCCTTGGTTTACTCTTTCCTCTTTACGCTTCTGAACTGTTCTGTCTTCGCTTTTCCATACTTTCACTCCTTTTTTTAATCTCTCCTTCTTTCCCCATGGCACATACCTCACTACTTCCTCTCTCTCTCCCTCCCTCCCCACCTCTTCCCTCTGTCTGACGATCAGTGAGGTGTGCAAAGTAATTTTCGGACGGCATTTCCACGTCCCAGGGGAGGCTCTGAATTATAGAATTTGCATTCATCGTGGCACAATAGAGAGCAACGGCTGAGAAAAACTAACTTTCTTGAAAAGATGATGAGAACAGAGGAAGATAGTCAAGTGCATTGTGGGAGATAGTCAAGTGCATTGAGAGCAGGAGATGCAAACATGTTTTTACACAGTTGAATGGAAGTTTTTCCTCCCAATTTGCTACACATGAATATAATAATAAATCTGGTCATCTCCACACTAGTGTGCACATATACAAGGAAAAGGAAGATGGTTCCTGAGTGAATGTTTTTAAAGGAATGGGCTGTGTAACTGTCAAGCTGTGTAGCTGTGTAATGCATTTTTCTTACTTTCTAGTTTGGAGACTCTCTGTGCAGCCAAAACACCCATTCCTAATCCCTGAAGAGGTATAGCAGATGCTACAGTAAAGGATTATATGCACTTGAGCAAAGCTAACATACATGTTTTCTGTTGTGCATTGGTGATTATTAACTAATCAATAACAATTACCAAAGGTAATTATTAATATTCACACAATCATTAATGGGAATTAATAATTACTGGGCACCACCCTGTCACGAGGGACCAATAACCAAACTGTGGATACGGTCTTAAAAGGGCGTTCACCTGTAAGTGTCAATACCTGGAGGATATTCACACTTATTGAGGGGAAAGTTAAGGGTGGAATCACAGCACTGACCATCACACCCCAGCTGTTAGTATGAAGCAAATAATCACAAGCAACGACTGTTTCAGGTACACAGAATTTATTAACAGTAGTCATATTGATCAGAATTAATATTACCCCTAATCAACAAGCATCTGTTAATTGACTACTGCTACAATAACAAGCGTATCATGCGTGTGTATGGGTGTATGTGTGTGTGGAGAGAGAGAGGGAAGGAGAGGTGGCGGACGAGATCATGTGAGTGAGGACGTTTCGTGCAAGCTCGTAGAGCTGAGAGTTAAAAAGGAGTAGATGCAATCTAACGCTCGTCTGTGGCAAGAAGATTGCATTGGGGCAACCTGGGTTATGTTAACACGCTATCCCGAAGCGAAGGTGTGAGGCGAGTGTGTGAAAATCTGTGTAGATGTGGGTAAGTAAGAAAGAGAGAGAGAAGGAAGCAAAGCAGAGCGAGGAAGGCCTTAATCGCTGCAGAGAGATGCAGTGAACTGTCCTCTTTTACCATGTTACAGGGGAACTGGTGTGTGTCAGGCCTGGCACTGCTCTTATAACTGGAAAAAATATTATTTACTCTGTTAATGATGGAGAGACAAACACAAGCAGCCCACAACATGGGAGTCACTGAAAGGCAGAATCGAAACAGCGAACAACAGTAAATACACCACATTATTTCACAGCAAACACAGGGCACAGCAGTCCATCCTTCACAACAACAGCAACACGGCTCACAAACCGTAAAGCTTCCAATACACACAAGTGACAACTAACTCTTAATTGTCTCAGAAAGCCATTCAAGTGTGCGTGGGTCTGACCGGTGTGGCTTCAGACAGTTTCAGAAGTTTCTTCCTCGGACCAAACTAATCCCTCCATGCCTTCCACCTATTACATCTCCAACTAGAAGAGCATTCAGACCTCCACCAGGGCCAGCGTCAAACAACATACACCAGACTTCAAAGAAACAAAATTCAAATTCATAGAAAATGATCCAGATCTGCCCCAAAATTTAAAGGGTTAATCCCTGGCACATGCCCCCCCACCACTACCACCACCACCACCACCAAGTTCAGTTGACTGCTTTCTGTACTAATCCTGCTAACAAATAAAGAGCCACGGGTGAACACATCGCCTCCTTGGTAGCAGTAATAAGGATAGGAAATGGCTGGGGCTGCTGAGAAAGCTGAGGGGCTTTGGGGCCTGCAGACCTTTTAAATTCTCTACAGATCTGAGATTTAGCCTGGCGCCCTGTTAGAGTGATGTCAGATGCAAGAACAAGCTGTACAAGAGGGGCCTCTAAAACTCACTGGATATGAAAAAAAAGCCACCACTGCACAACCATCAGAGAAAGATTTGACCAAGAAAGCTCTTTAGGCTTTGTTCCAGAGCCTGTCATCGGTTGCAATTACTAGAAAGAAATGCTTTATGCAGATATTTTAACCTCAAAACCACCACCCCACACACACACACACACACACACAGAAACACACACTCAGTCATATATTGCTCTGTGGGTACTTTGGTCTGTGAGTGTTTTATGTCATGTAGTCTGTGGTTTTTACAAACTCCAAATGTCTTTTTATTGAAAAGGAAGTTGGGTGAGATTTTCAGGGTGAACCAATGGTTAGAAGGATGTAAGAATCAGAAGGAATACGCCCTAATTTCACACTGAAAGATTAATCTAACCAAGTCAGTTAGTAAAATTAGTTTGATTGCAGCAGGAGCAGCCTGTCTTTGACTTTACCCAAATCTTCTGGTACAACTTGTACGCAGCAAATTGAAGACTTAAGCTACAGACTTCATTTACGTCAGCCATGTTGGCTTTTGCAGATAGTTTTCAGTCTTTTCACAGTATCTGTAGTTTTGGTGATGTTTGGGTGTTCATGGTCACCTTTTACAGTCTGCAGCTGCAGTAGATCACTGCTCAGGTATTAGAGCAGCAACAACAACAAATCACTGCCATAACTGCATGTCAGGGATACTTGTGAGTTGCTTTTATTGTTTAGAAGAAACGGTTTGTGCTTGAGATGAACTGGTGAATCTATAACATTCGTACCGATAACCCCATTCTTTAGCTGCTCAGTGTTGAACCTCTGCCAGCGTAGTTGTTGTGAGTAAGCCGAGCTATTTAGAAAGTCACTGTCCCGATGCAGTGAATAATTTGGTGTGAATGAAAGCGTGATTTATGAATGTACATGACATGAAACAGAGCTTTGAAGATCTATCAGAGATAGTTATCAAAAGAGTTTGAATGGAAGGAAAGCTGCATGGCAACTCCTGATCTGTGGGGCGAAAGATGACAAGTATACATATCAAAGTCGGCGTTAGACAGATGTGAAAGGAGGTGTACAGTATATTTAGAAAAGGAGAAGAAGGAGAAAGAAGGGGACACCATCAGAGGCACAGGGTGTGTCTTCAGTGTTCAGTGCATTGCATCGGAGGCCCAACACTTTCCCACCTTGGATGATCACAGGGCTTGGCAAGGAGATAATGTATCATAGTTGAAGGCAGGAAATATGTAGCTGGAGGAGCTGTAATAAATTTGTCAAACGAGAACAGGCGGACAGACAGAGGGAAGGGGAAGTAGAAGGTAATAATGACAAGACAAGGAATATTCGGGATGAAAATGATTTAGATTTGACCAGTGTCATCATTAATTTGACCTGGTGCTTTAATGCTGAATTTCTGTTTGTAAAATGAAACTGCATTGTTTTTTTGCATTGTTTGCTCATGAATTAGACTCATTTAAATATAATTGTTTATTGTATATTATTTATTATTAACTATTATTATTATTGTTATTAGCTGCTGGACACATGAATTCCCCCTCTGGCATAAATAAAGTATCTATCTATCTATCTATTGGTACTTTTGGATTTGCGTTTTCACCACTGTCTGACTGCACATACCGAAAAAAAACAAAACTAAAGTATGTAAGTAACGGACATGATAACATCTTGGTGCTAACTGAAGCAAAAAATAGTTTTGAAATGGCAGTACACATTTGATAAGAGGCAAAAATCCCCAAAAGATAAGCAAAAGATCAGCATTTAGCACCGTCATACCTTGCTTACATTAGATGAAATTAAAAATGAACCTGTTGTTAAATTAATTCAAACAAAGGGATTTTTCTCAAAAAGGATCTAATAATCAAATGATCAACTGCCATGTGATCTGTACTGTTTTATTTACATTTAAGACGATAGAATATAAATCTTGTACTGATAATTATGTTGTACGTGTTTTTATCCAAGAGATCTCGAGATCTTTTATTTTGCCTCTCATTGGTGAAACTGGATATGAGTCCTGTCTGGGAGAAGGAGAGTGGATTTGTTCCATGTGTCATGTCAGTAATAACGAGGATACAGAGTTGCATCTTTGTTTTCTATTGTCCTTTTTTTTTTTTTTTTACAGGGGACTGCACCCCATAGTCAACACAGAAAATGATTTTTGTAAAAAATGGATGATGCTCACAGAGTTCTATCTTCTGCTATTCAGTGTGAAATATATCCAAAACTTTTCACAGAAATACTATATGTTATGAGGAACTATATAGCAGTACATAAACTATTACTGACGTTTCTCTCTGTCTGTTGGTTTTGTCCATTTGTTACCAGAAGATCTATCTTATATTTGATGTTTTCTAAATAATGGTGTATTTTATTCCAGAGTGGGAGGAGCCAAATGTTTGGCATGAGCGAAATTAACCAAGTAACTAAATGGATGGAATTACACAGTAACATACAGTAAACTTAATTTAGGAAATATAGTTGTATACTTTAGATAATAACACTGTGGAATATATACAAAATACAGTTTCACTCTCACAACCAGGTGGCACCGATGCTTGTACAGTTTTAACACACACACACACACGCACGCACACACGCACGCACACTTTCAATGTAAGGCTGATTTATCACAAGTGAAGACAGGAAATAGACCTTCATTTATCAATCACAGACTTATCAAAAAGTCAGGCTTAAAGATTGGCCTTGTCACAAAGTGATACATAGACAATTTCAGAGTGTGTGTATGTGAGTATGTGTGTGTCGAAACGTGTGAGTGTGTTTAATCTCTATGTGCTGCTTTTGTGTGTTTGTCACTATGAGTGTCTCAAACTATACACAGTAGGGAGACAGTTCTCTTGTGAAGCCCATAGGTCGACTGTGGAACCAGCTTATTATAACCCATGGTTACTTTTTGTTGTCAGGCGACCTCCAGCAGCCGCCGTCGTTATGATGGGAGCAAAGGAGAAAGTCAAAGTCCGGGTTGGGGGTGGAGGGTGGGGTGGGGGGGTGGATGGGTCAACCACAGGACAGGAGACCACTGCAGCTACAGCAGCAAACATGTCATCTCACTGCGCTGCAGAACAGAGAGGTTCAGGAGATCCTTTGTTCCCACTGCCATCAGGCTATACATCACCTCAGCCACAGGAAGTGGACTAATCTAATTATTATTGTTTATTTATTATTAAGTGTTTTTATTATTATCAACAATGAGCTAATGGACACATGAATTGCCCCTCGGGGATAAATAAAGTATCCATCCATCCATCCATCCATCCATCCATCCATCCGTGTTTTATCTATGACTGTTCCACAACCTTAACTGCATGTTTCTGATTGTTACCATGCCAATGAAGGTCCTATTTCCTCAAGGAAGTTCTTACTTTAACCCAAACCATGATCTTTTCCTAAACCTAACCAAAACCAAACTGTGATCCATCCACAAGCTTGACCTTGTGAATGTTAATGTTACCATGACAACAGAGGAACAATCATTGCTCAATGTGCGTTGACGCAGTAGTGGAGCAACAGTTCACTCTTTGTGTGCCTATAGAAATAACACACACATAGACACACACACACACACACACACACACACACAGCCATTCTGAAACATGCAAACCTATTCTATGTTGATTTCACCTCTTTATATGCTAATGGAGAGGGCTTCATGTGTGATAATAAAAGAAACAATTTGATTGGTAAAGTTTTTCTCATAAAGAACCTCATTTAATCAAATTTTTATCTTTCTCTCTCTCCGTTACTCAAGCATAAATCCTTTCCTTTGCTGTATAAAGCAGACTGTTTCGATTTATAACTGCTTTGAAAGCTCGAGCTATTCTTGGCAAACCACTGAGCATTTTCTATATTGTATGTTAAAGCTTTATTGAAGTTTATGGGTAAAAACAATGTAGTTTTATACAAATCAAAAGAAAAATAGAGACAAAGTTCTCTGACAACGATTTGAGTTCAGTGCTTTTCTTCAAAAAGAACATCCTAATTGAATCCTACTAAGTATTAATACATTATTTATATCAGACTGTATTCAGCATATGTTGAGTGGTAGGCAAAGCTTTAAACAAATAATTCTGCATGTTGAGCAGACCTGCTGCGCACTGACTTGAAGACACGTTGAAGTGGACTTAATGAAGGATACCCTGTGAAGTTTGCTTTTCAACAAACACAGTTATGTTTATATTCGGTGTTTCTCACCAAAATTAATTGTGTGTATATATCTGAACGCATTTCCTGCTTCATAAAATATAAACAAAGCCGACATTAGCAGTCTAGCTAGTAGTCTTCTTCTTCCTTGTCATTGCTATATTTCTTAGCATGCTGCTACCACCAGCTGCTGATCAGTGAACAGCGTGAGATCGTCAGCAGGAAGTTTGTGTGTGTGTGTGTGTGTGTGTGTGTGCACAAGATCAAAACATAACAGCGGTCCACTTTCCATAAGTCCACATTTCTGCAGACTTTGCTGGAGGGAATTACCCAAAGTTAATAACATTGTGACATTAAACACGTTACCGTGGTTACCAGGGGACGCCCGGAAGCGCCAAAAAGAATACGGTGGAAGAACTGCAAACATCCTACGTTTTAGGTCTTTTAACATATTTAAATAATTATGAAAAACAAATTTCAACTATAAAGGTGACAGCGCAGAGCAACAGGAACTGTGGTGAAAACTATGGTTGCAACTTCAGTAGGATTAAACCTTCTAGTAAAAAAATTCACAATAGTTAATCAAGTGAACAATAAGAGTCCTAAGTGAGCCTCTCAAGAATCCTTGAATGTTTTTATTTCTATTCCTGAGACTTTATAGATTCTCTGCCTTGCATTCTTAAATACATAGAGGAATTCACTTCATACTGGATGTTCTTTGTTGTAAAGTTCAAGTTCAGTCTCTCCGCTTTCAGAGTTTCCCAGTTTTTAATCTCACAAAGTGATTAAAGGTCCTGTGGCTGTAATGAGTCTTGCTATCTCTTGGCCTTAGCTTGCATCATCAGTTACAGGATTTGGGGCATTGAACAGACCCTTTCTAGGAGGTGCGGAGAGAACTGACAAGTGAAATGGTGTAATACTAGCATGTCATATGTCAAACGCTTAGAATTAAATTGATAATTGCTAAGGTGTTCACCTGAAAAAGAGTTCATCGCAAAATGTAATTATCTGCAAGTCACACCTAAGTTCAAACTCTGGTCATATTTGCATGGACACCAAAAACACAATGAGACAGATACTGCAGATCCACCCCAGCTTTCTTATAAAGTGCGTAGAGGCCTTTTGTTTACATTTTCAAAATAGACATGAAATAACACAACAAATAACTGCAGCATGCAGCTAAAAAAAAGTCAGTTTCCTCTCCAGCTGCCCTGTTTGTTACCTTAGCTTGTTTGTTTATAGAAGTTTCAATGTCTCTACACCAGAATAACACTTTCCTCTTCCTAATAAACAACACATAATACTGCATGGTAAACAACTTTTGGGCTTCAAATTGTCACAAAAATCCCAGGATATTGTTAAATAATTGTGATCAACAGTCCATTTCCTTTTCGTCTTATTGACCACCAGACTCATTAGAAGCATATATGATAATTAAGTTAAACTTGACTTTAGATGAAATGTAGTATCAAACTCATGCGGCAATATTTATAAACTATGAGTATGTAGAAAACCCATGAACATCAATTTCCATACATATACAGTTTTTAAATACAGAGTGCAGAGACAATTAGTCCACTTCATGTATACTTCAGATCATGCATAGTTTTGTAGAGCAAACCTACTGTAGTGTGACATAGTGACGTAGCGGTGAAACAAATATGAAGGACTGAATCTAATAATGAAATATATTTTACTCAATGAGATTTTGCATTCTACACAGGGATCTATATTATGCCAATCTGAGGGATCTTTCAGTTAATTTTGTGCTCTATAGGGTTGTAAAATAACATAGACATTTTCCAGATGTGTGAGATAATGCACTCTGAACAGGAAAAACATCCATATATTTGCAGTAATATTCTTTATATCCAGTGTCAGAGTAATCCAGGTTCTCATGGCATAGATTTGCCAGAATGTAAACAAATAGGCTCGAGCCTAAAAACAGGGGGGTGCACAGTAGTTACAAATTCAATACTGAAACATTCAGTGACATTCACACTCAATTACTTTTCATCAGCTTTCACCAGATTACTTCACAGATGTTCGACAGGTGTTGCTCAGGTGCCGAAGTTAGGGACCGTCTCGGAAGTGCATGGTAATTGGCCAAGGGAGGTTTTCAAACTTTTAGCTTTTTCCTTTTTTATACAGATATTTCGAAGAAAATGTATTTTAATTAGGAGCTTTTCTCATTGCATGCATATTTATTTTTGTGAAAAAAAAATTTGCAGTGCAGAGTGTCATGACCCGACTCTTAGGCCACAACAATAAGAGGCAAATGCACACAGTTGTGCTTGAAATAAAGAACAAACCACATTTATTTACATAAAAGAAAGCCGCACACATCAACTAAATGTATGAGATGGGCAGTCAGTAGACCAGTAGTGTTAGTGAGTGGATGTATGAAAGGTGGTGTTGTGTAAAATAAAAAGTACAACCAATCCAAACCAAAGAAACCATGCGGTGCAAGGGGGAGATCCAGCGATGGAAAGAGAGAGAAAATGGGGACAGCTGATCATAAATGCATTCTGGATGGACAGACCAGGTGCACCCAGTTACACTAATGCAAACTCCGCCTACCAGAACCTGAAGGGAGACAAAACACAAGCAGCAACCAAGGACAAGACAACCCTCAAGGCCCTGGCAGAGCCAGAGGGCCGCCACCCCCATGAGCCCATAGATCTCTCATTTTTCATCATAGACACTTCAGGACAACTTTACAGTCATCTGCTCCTCCTATTATTATAAACACAACCTCAGGTTTTTGAATAAAGTTCCAATCCCAGTGGCCCAAAGCAATTCTGGCTTTATTTATTTAGACTCAGTTTTGGCTTAGCTATTTATTTTTCAGAAGATAAGGTTCAAACACATTTTACTTATAGGTAAACATATAGATGTATGTGTGAGGAGTATAAATGGCAGCAGAAAATGAAGCAAATTACCCAATTCCTAACTGCTTCCTGTATAATGGACTTACAGTATATCTGACTGTAGCTTTGTGTTACACCCACAGTGTTCAATAGTATTAGCACTGTTTATTTACACTAGAGTTACCAATAAATTTCCATGTCATCTTTTGTAAATTCTCTGCTATCAACCAAATCCCAGATTGCCTTTCTTCAGGTTATTTTACTCTCAATAACCTTAAACTACGGTGGCCCTGAGAGCTCAAATCACTGCAACACACGCAAAAGACAAAACACAAACTTATTCTGAAAACATCCTCATCAATTCGACACACACATGTGCTGCAAATGTGCTGCTGCTACATCCACATGTGGTCAATTGGCGCTGGAAATCAGACTTATGCATGTATAGTTGAAAGTATAATAGCACATATGCATGTTTCTGTCTTTAGTGTTGAACCTTAGACCCATGCATTATCCAAACCTCCTTATTCTTTGCAGCGTTGGGACTGGAGTCCACATCATCTCAGACTGGGTCAGGTGGGGTTAATGCTATAGAGGTTGCCAGTCTGCAGAAGGGAACCCATAAAAGACATAGGTAAAGCATGCAAACCACACACAGAAATCCCAGGCCTACTTGAGAGCCTGTGTATTCAAATTGACACGATCCTAAAATTCAATTAACCAAAATGAAAATGCACTGGTATTTAAAAAAAAGAAAAATATATATATATATATATATATACATACATGCCTTTGGGGCCTGTTATAGTTTTGGAGCCTTTCCAGTTCATCACTTCAAAATTCAACCCTGCCCCACACATACAGCATGCTGTACACATGACCCCCGCCACATGCATACACAAACAGATATGCATAATCAGACACACACACACATACAGTTTTCAAAGAGAAAGTTATGCCTTTTCTCTAAACCCAGAGCTCAAATCTGATTACAGGGGAGATAAAAGAGGGGCAGTCAGGTTTCTCTGCACATGGTCTGGCTCTAATTCGCCTCAGGGGGCTCTGAGCATAAGAATCAATCAGATGTATTCTATTCACTCAGGTTCCGTTTCTCTCTTTCATTCTTGACTGATGTAACGCTTTAACCACTTCTCTGTCCCTGTACAGGTGTTCCTTTATACGTTTTCTTTTCCCTCATCAACATCCCCCTCCTATTTCTCTTGCCTGTTTGTCACCAATTCGCTAAAAAGCCCCTCTCCCTCCTTTTATTTTACACCTGAAACCCCCTACCTCTCTTTCCATCTTCAGTCTCCTCTCGCTGCGCGTCTTTCACCCAACTCAGCCTCTAAGATCTTCTTAAGCTTCAACAATGGTAAACAATTCTTTTGTTCCCTGATCCAATTAAACAGCTCCAAGTCCCATTCTCCTCTGCGACGGGCTGACAGCTTTCCCTTTGTGTATTCTGCAAATCTCAGACAGCTATCTGCTTCAGTAGGCGATAGGCATCTCTCCATAAGCTGGCCCCTTTATTACAACATATCAGGAATTAAATATCTGTTTGTTATCACTGTGCTAAGGTTGATTATATTCGTCTGCTTGTTAAGTGTTTCTGCTCCGAACCTCAGAAAATGTTTGAAATGGCGGCTTTAAGCTTCCGTCAACTATGATTTCGAAGAGTGTGACTGGTGAGGAAACAGCATTTCCTGCATGTATACAGACTGTTTTCTGACAGTTAGCTAACATAATTGGAAGCAAACATCACCTGAGTATAATAGGACACACAGCAGCAGAGAAGCGTATATATTTGACATGCTCATTATTGCTAACGTTTTTTTTATTATTTCTGTTTGTGAAAATGTGGTGAGAAAAAAAACAAGGAAACGCTACTTGTGACTCATGAACATGTGCGTCAGAACCAGTCAAAACTGGACAGCTAACAGTATGAAGTCCTCCGATAGGCTCAACCTTTCTACAATATTTCATGAAAACTCACAAATGTAAAACTACGACAAATCCCAAATGTAAACACTACGTAAGGCTGAGACTTTAAGAAATAGAAACTGCTGAGTCACAGGAAAAACAGCACTAACTACTAGCTTACAGCTATGCTAGTTATCAGTCACCTTAATTTAAGCCTAATTTGTGGCAAAACAAAAAAAAAAGGCAAATTTATTATACCTGTGGTTGATTAAAGGAAATATTTGTTCATTTTGCTATTGCTACATAGCTAGCATTAGCATTAACAGCTGTTTAGTTACCAGTCTACAAGCAAAATTTTGTGTTCAGCATCAAACTTCATTCCTTTACTCACCAAAAGCTGTCTTCAGCGGTGGAAAACATCGCCGATGTTAACTCTCACGTCTTTTCTTCTACTCCAGTTTGTCTTGAAGATGCAGCGTTGATCATGGACGTATTATAACCTCTTATCCAATGGCTCGTCAAGTGACGGACACCATCACCCGGCAAGAAACCACATTCTGCAGCAGAGAAGACTCACAAATAGCCCCTTCAAAATGGATAAAATTTAAAAAAAAAATACTAACTCCTCCTGCAACAGGAGAAGCTGTCACATCGTTTCCTCAATAACTCTGGACCGCTGCTTTTTTTGCCACCAGAATCAAATGATGAAAATAAAAGACTGAACGATGGGTGATGGGACAATTTGAAGTGGAAACAGCAGGGTGAGGAGATACCCCAGCAGCGATGAGGCGGCACATACCAGTGTAAACCCACTTTGTATTGAACTCGTGAAAGTACCAGTAGAGAAGATAAGTTTGTTCATTTCAGACCAGCATTCTTCCCCCTATGCTTGTTTATTTGTTTTGACAATTCAGATACAGGTCAACTGTTTAATTAAACCTTATGAGTCCTGCTTGTTTTCTAATACTGTGTTGGAATATTTTACATCTGGTACTTCCCCTTTTTCAGTTCTGCTTATTGCTTGTTTTATGGTCTTTAGCATAAAAATGATGTCCGTGCAGTAGAATTTAAGAGTGCTGTTTTTTTTTTTTTTATCAATTTTGTAACAACAAAACACTGGGGAATTCTACAAAAGTTCTTAATTTTTTTAGTACATGCAGGTCAAGATGTGTGTGTGTGTGTGTGTGTTTGTGTTCAACCATCTTGTGCCTGAGGTTTAATGTCATTCACATACAAGGAGATCAGAGGTCAAGGTCAGCAACAGAGGCACAGTCATGGAGCTATATACTGCATGTTGTTGTTGTCCTGTTACTACTATCTACTACCACTACTATCACCCATACATCGTTACAACTGCAGTCATGGTGGGTAGTATTGATGTTTGCGGCTGTTTGGCTCCTGTCAGATGTCCCCCCAAATATGAGGAACCAAGATGGGCTGCAAGGGGAGAGAGCCGCATCTACCTCCACCTCTAACCGGCCACAGCATTATTCGCCTGCATTCAACTTTTTTCGCTAGGTTTCTGTTGCATTTTGGGAGATGGTAGCGACGGACAGCCATTTTCTTTTGACCACCTTTCCTCCTGTTTTTGTTAGTTAGGAAGGTTAGTTGTAGTAATTTGGTTTTTATTATACTTGGGTACTAGGGTTATGTTGGTGTTTTGTTTCTAGATAGATTTGTTTTGTATGTTATTTTGGCCTTTGTCCACCCTGAGGTTGGAATTATCTCTCAGTTATTTAAAAGTACTTTGTAAATAAACACAGCAGTTAACATCCACTAAGGATTTTTTTTCTGTGGCTACTTGGGACTTGGGGAAGATGAGGTATTCTACTTGTGTCTTGGCCACCCCTAGATGGGACATAAATACTTTTTAAATGCAGCACTATTTCTCCAAAGTACAGTTTCTGCCACCGCTGCAGTAACGAGTGCTACTGCTTCTAATAATATTCTGAATAGTAAAGCACATGTTGCTTCTAATTTATAGATAAAAAGAGAGAGTAAAGGGTCAGCCCTCAGTTCAGTCAGTTATTTTTCTCAATAATGCATCAAGGCTCAAAGTGATGCTGTAAAATGTTACAGGGGCTGATGTAACCTTGAGTCTTAGATAACTTACAGATGAGCTGACGCCAGCGTAAAATATATTCAAAGGAAGTTTCATGGCCAATGTTATTCTACAGGTTTGACGTGATGCTATCTGGCAGGGTTGGACGTCTTGATACTGTTCGCCCAGAGATGAATTTCTGCTGCTTAGCCGACAATGAGCTGAAAGATGAAGTGTTGAAAACATCCACTGTGATTTTGTAGTGACATGTAACATACAGTCTACATCAATGCCAGAACCTTGCCCATGTTCTGGCTTTTAAAAAAAAACTCAGCCTCCTGGTAACACACCAGTTCACTACAGATGATGCCGCTTTTTCGTTTCATTTAAAATTTTGGCAGAAGTTTCAGTTTCAGTGTTTTATAGCAGGCGTAAATGCAATTAAAATTCAAAGAGGTCCAGTTAGATGGAAATTTTCTCAAGCAAAGGTCCAGAACATTGGTTCAGGGATTATAAATAATAAGTACTCTATTAATAATTTAATGTTCTTTTCTCTCTTCAAGGAAAATAAGTGGCAATATAAGTCATAAGTACATAACAGGGAGCTTTTGAAAAATATGCATCTTAATATAAAGTGTTCATTTTAGAAAAATTACATAAAAAGTGGAGCTTGAGTCTTTCTTTTTCTTCTTTTTGTTAACTGCATTTCACATCTTAACAGTCTCAACTATTTTTATACTAAATAATCCTAAAGAACTGAACAGCTTTAACACATCCTTTTCTCTTTATTTCCTTCTCATATCCCACTCTCCCATTTTCCCCACTTCTGACTACTGTCTCTTTTCTTGTCTCTCCCCTGTGTGTGTCTCACTCACTGGCTCGAGTCGCAATGACTGGCAATCAGTGGCATCATGTGAGATGATTTACAAAGCATGCAATGGTCTGTGAGTTTCCTGGGCTTCTAATCCAGAGCTAAAGGCTAGAGAAAAGCTACACTGGTTAAAATAAAAATGCTCTGTCAAAACATTATCATTTGCAAAAATGTGTACGTTGGGTCCAGACCCCGTTCTATCTGGACGCAGATCATGTTCCACCTTTAGTGACCTCGGTTTTATAGACACTACCAGAAAAATGCTAGTTTGTGATCATGTTGAAACCAAGCTCCAACTTTTAGTGGAATAGTGGGAAACAGGTGGGACGAAGTGATTCTTTTGAAAATCATTAAGTGTCAAGTTTTGACTAAAAAGGCCTGAGTCCAGTCCTAAGTCAACACCAACGAGACTCAAGTCAAATCCAACAGGTCCAATCTCAAGTCCCAGGTCAAGAACAATAAGTCCCAAGTGAAGCGCAACAGCTTTTCCGTCAAGATGATGGTGATCACTTTAAAATATTCCTGCAATATCATATGAAGGAGATCACAACGACTCATTAACCCAACAATGGTGAAATTTCATTTTGTTACCGAGTGTTAACTACCTACAGCTAACATTTTTCATTCTTGCATTCTCACCTGCAAAATTGACAGTCAGCCCATTAATCTTCTACTGGCCGGTTAGAAATGAAAAGCCTGCGTACTTCAGTGTTTTAATATACATATGTGATCATCTCTGGTCTGCACAGGCAAATGCAGGTTTCTCTCCTGCTCCTACAATGTTATTGGCTGTTCAAAGCTTAGCAGGTAAATGAAGAGTTGACTGGCTGCACACTTTTAAAACATAAGTATTAATCTTTAGGAATGAGGAAGATATCATTAAAGCTCCAGTGAGGTCAGGGGTCACTGTCATTTAAGTCAAAGTCCTGTGCTGACAAAACACTATATTTATTTAGGAAGAATAACACTTCAATTCAAATTTAACTTCTTTCAGAAGTTAAAAGGCGCTGTTCTATTACAAGAACTGAGCACATACTTCTTCTAAACACACTCACAAACATTATTAATTTTTAATGACCAAACTAAGTGACTGATTTTGTAAGTGGTGACAGGTGAAATCAAAATGAGAAAGTATGGGGATAATGTCACATCATTGGTGGTGGCTGTTTTTTTTTTTGTAGTGTAGTGTCATTATTTTGTTGTCTAGCTTTTGTTCGCACATCTCCTATCTAGACTGCACCACTGGATTGTGTGTTTTTGTGTGTCAAATATGATGATCAAAACTTTAAAATCATAATCAGTTTCTGAAAATATTAAGTTGCACCTGCGGTAATCTGTAGTCTGCTGCATAATTAGCTCATGGGTGGTAAACAAACACACACACACACACAGATGGTGGGCTGCCACCAGAAGCAGATTAATGGGCTGTCTGTTTAGACTCATATTCAATTTTCTTTTTTTCTTCTTTCTTTCGTTCTTCCTTTCTTTCTTTTGCCTCCCAGCCACTCTCCTCTCTTCATGTCGACCGCTCTATCCTCTTCCTAACAACATCCTCTCTCTGAAGTGCAGACAGAAAAGCGTGAAGCGGTTCTCTATTAACCTTTGCTGAAGTGGCAGGAAGCAGCTCTCTCACTCACACTCATTTATACACACACACACACACACACACACACTCAGATGCTCACAAACAAAATTAAGTGGATGCACACATTGTCCAATCTTGTTGTGTCATTAAAATAACTTCATGTTTCAACTCACACGAACTCACTCGCACGTGTAACCTGACAGTACCCGAGGAGGAGTGTGCGGCTCTGAGTGTGCGGGAGTGACAGCGTAGATTGGGCAAAGAGTTGGGAGGATGTTTGATCAAGTCTACGGGAGCCTAACGGAAAGGAAGGGATATACAGGGGAGGAGAAAGGGAGATAAGATAATATAAAGAATGAGAGAAAAGGATCACATGAGGTGAGAGGAAAGGGGAGGGATGAAAAGGATATGATTGAAAGGAAACAGGATGTAGGTAGAAGGGGAAGGGATAAAAGGGAGGAGAGGTTACGAGGGAACAGAGAAGAGAAAGAGAAGAGAGAAGGATGGAGGAAGGAGGAGAAGAGGTTGGGGGAAGAAAGAGAGTGAATAGAAGATGAAAATTATGAGAAAATTTGTGAAAGAGAAAGGGGAACAGGAAAATGAAGAAGGAGACGAGAGGAAGGAGCAAAAAGTAGAATCAAGTGGATGGAGGACTGCAGTCAGGAGGGAGCGAGGGGTGTGAAAAAGGAGAAGAAGGGTAGGAAAGAAGAATGAGACTAAAGTAAACAGCGAGAAAGAAAAGCATGTGGGTGAGGATGAGAACAAACGGGATGGGGAGATGCCTCAGACAAGAGAGAAGATTGAGACCAGTTTCGTCACAGGACCCCTGAGACTAGAGATAAAAGCTGTGAGCTGCTGGCTGCTGATTGAATCTGTATCTATCACCTTTGGTTTGGCTGTCTCAATTTTGACTGTGAGGAACGGACTGCATCCTGCTTACGAGAGGGTTTCATCATCTACAACATGGAGTCTGGTTTAGATCATCAAACGTGTTTTCAGTCGGTGTTGGACTCCCTCAAGGTTGCCCCTCGTCTCCCATCCTGTTTGTGATGTTCATGGACAGGATCTCAAGGTGCAGCTGGGTTGAGGAGAGTGTCTGGTTTGGGAGCCACAGAGTTATGTCTCTGCTCTTTGCAGATGATATGGTTCTATTGACTTAATCAAACCGTGACCTTCAGCATGCACTGGGGCAGTTTGCAGCTGAGTGTAGAGCGGCCGGGATGAGAGCCAGCACCTGAGGCGATGGTTCTCTGCCAAAAAAAAAACGGTTGATTGTTCCCTCCAGGTTGTGGGTAAGTTGCTGCCCCAAGTGAAGGAGTTTATATATCCTTCACAAATGAAGGTAGGATGAAGTGGGAGACTGATAGGTGGATTGGTCAATAATGCATTATAGGACTGTTGTGGTGAAGAGCGAGCTGAGTTGGAAGGCAAAGCTTTCGATTTACCAGTCAATCTAGGTTCCAACCCTCAGCCGTGGTCATGAGTTCTGGGTAGTGCCTGAAATAATGAGATTGGGGATACCAGCAACCAAAGTGAGTTTCCTCTGTAGGGCGTCTGGGCCCAGATTTACAGATACAGTGAGGAGCTTGGACATTCAGACGGATGTACACCCACTGGTCCTTCACAGAAAGGAGCCAGTTGAGGTGGTTCAAAGATCTGATCAGGATGTCTCCTGGGCGCCTGCCATTGGAGGCTTTCCAGGCACATCCAACTGGTAGGAAGCCTTGGGGTAGACCCAGAACTCGCTGAAGGGATTAAATATGCCATCTTGCCTGGGAACACCTCGCAGGAGCTGGAAAATGTTGCCGGGGAGAGGGACTTCTGCCTCCGCAACCTGACAAAGGATAAGGTAAAGACAATGGATGGCTAGATGGACATGAAGTTTCTCACAGACCCATCTCACATGGTATGGTCGCTCCTCCACCTGGGATACGAGGCTTCTTTTGTCACATCCTGGGTCTTTACCACTCCTACCTTTGTTTAATGTATGTGTCATAGTTTGAGTCCATACTCTTTCCCTTCAAACCTGCTATTGTCATTTGTTAAATGGAGGATTTTCAAACAGTGAAAAATATATATAATAATAGCATCCTGTTTGTCGAGGCGTCCACGAGTACATGTTCACAGGTAGGAAGCAAAGTATCTGAAAAACACAAACACACGGTTCACACTTGATGAAATTTTAGCGAGGACCAGTGGCGGCGGCTGGCCATATAAGGAGGGGAAGCTCATTTTGGGCCTACATCATAAAATGTGTCCGTTTATTTAAATGTAAATTCGCAGAGTGACAGAAGAGAGTCGCCAAACACAACGCTAGTCGTTTTTAACAAAGACAAAGTCGCTGAGGATCAGTAACGTCTCCAGATCAACTCCGAACAATGGAATTAAAAACTTGAAAACTGCTCCGGTGGATGCTTATACTTCAAGATCGCTGATTCGCTCATTTCGCTGTAAATCAAAAAGGGACTCAACCTCAGACAGATCATCCAATCATCATGCAGAAGCCGAGCGTCCGGGCCAGCCCACTGTCCCATAGACCCCCAGAGACGCTGAGCGTCCGATGGGCGGGACAAAGCCCAGCATTTATCCAATGACCGTCTAGTTTCGCTGCAGTGGAACAACCCACTCTTTGCTTCCCCGTTGAAGTCAGTAGACGCTCGGCGTCTACACTGTGTAAAGCACTGTGGCGCTGCGGGGATGAATGAGAAGAAGTCGTGTCGGTTACCTGTGATAAGTAGCTGATTCTGAACAAAAGATGAACGTGTTCTAGCGCATATTTAGTCAATGAAATGTTCACACAACAGTACATATTTGACCAATTATTTTGTTGACATTTTAGGGGAAGCTGAGCTTCCCTTGCAGTCTTAGAGCAATCGCCACTGGCGAGGACATACATTTGATAATTGTTTTCTCTTAATTCCATGTTATTTTTTTAATTTGCAGTGGAATCTATGTCAATCTGATCTTCAAAGTTATAATGGCTGTCTTTTTTCTGAGAAACATATACTCATTCAGTATTCTGTGTGTAAATTTACTCCAAAAGAGACACATGAGATCGTTAGGTGTGATTTCTACTACTTTGCTCCTGTCTGTCAGGCCTATTAAAGGTGAATATCTCTGAGCCTGTATCACACTGATAAAAGACACAGGGTTGAAACAGTGGCTGTTTTATGAGCTCATTTACCCTCTCCAATAAGGGCTTCATGTACAGTTAAAACAAAATGCAAATGTACCTGTAGCTGGCTCTCTGCGCTCTTAGTAAGGTAAAGTGTCACTGCTTTCACTATCCTCTCCACTGCTACAACAGTTAACTATGCCCACAGGAATCATCACTTTCATCCGGAGTCCACTGCTGCAACAATGTGGCTTGCTGCTTGTGTGATGTATAAGAGTTATAAATTATTCCTGATCTTATTGTTGGTTCCCAGCCTAATCCAATCAAGCAATGCATCTCATCCAACTGACACACTCAAATAGGCACAGTATTGCAAACAAAACTAGTTAAGCAACATTTTATGGTAAAAACAAACAATACTGCAGTCTCCACAGTTGTTCCCTGTGCAATCGTAGTTAGTATAAAACATTATGACAAATAAGTACACTGCCGGTAAATGTTAGTTTCTTTAACCACTGTTTGGAGAAAACAAATGGAATATAAACACACAAAATAAAGGAGAAAAGATAAATGGTAAAGTCACAATAGAAGATTAGAACCATCATAACATAGAGAAAAATGTAAAAAACCAGAGGACAAAACATGAAACACATTTTACCAAACCAAATAATAAAATGACAAACAGTAGAGAGAAGTGTGATAAAAGGTGTATTTAAATATTAATGCCTAGGTACACAACGCTTGTGGCAGACGCACCTGGCATTAGGACAGCAGTGATGGTCTACTCATTATTCAAAGAAGTACTCCCCCTGTCTGCAGTTATAGGGCCACCATGCAGGCACTGTCCTCATTAGAAATTCTAATGGCCTGAGGAAAAAAAAATCTCCTCATGAGCCTCTCTGTCTGGTCTTCATGCTACATTTCTCTGACCACAGTTGAAGGAAGAGAACATTGTTAGGGTGGCTGATGATTTTCTTTGCCTCGGGCCTGAAGCAGCTGATATTCTGTGGATGTCCAGGAGATTAGAGGTGCATTCAGGGTACTGTTAGTTAGTTAGTTGATAGTCAAAGTGCTACCATATCTATGCTTAATGATGAGTGTAAGGGTATTATTTTGAAAACTACAGTTCTCATTTCTATTAGCTGTGTAAGGAATGGGTCCAAGGTTGGGTATCATGGAGCACTATCTTCTTGATATATGACATGTAACTTATCAACATCAAAATTTCTTAATATGAGTAGACCTCTGTTTTATATATAAGTTGTGTATTTACATTATCCCAAATTTTCAAACATACAGAAATCTGTATTTTTAATCATGGTAATGGTCCGTTTCGTTTGGTCAAAATTGCCTTTTTTTCAGTTTTAAGCCACATTTATATTATTATAAATATTTAAAAAAAATTATATTACTCTATTTAGGTCTTTGTCTGTTTTAAACTATATGTTTTAACTGGATTAAGGATTCTTGTCCTCAGACGACTTGATCTTAAGTTAACAGAGAAACAAGCTGAACCAAGCATTTAAAGGGGAACTGCACTGATTTTACACATCAAGTCTATAATTTAGGTCTTTGAATGTAGGCTACTACTACATATGCAAAACATTATGTTTAAAGCCCTTTTATGTGTGTGCGGGCTGTCCAATGTAATGTCACTTGAGTCAGTATAAACCAGTATCAGTCCCTCTGTTGCCCAATCCTCATCACTGCTAGAGGCTAGCAGCTACATTAGCTGCTACAAGCAGAACACACCCAAATGTTCAAGCCAACTTGTGGTAACCGTGATGCATTGTGGGTAATGTTGGTGAGGGGTATTCACATAAAATGTAATAGAATAAAATGAGACAATATCGCTGCTTCTGCTGCATCAATTTTGATCCTCTTTTTTAAAAATGCTAATAGAGTTCAGTCCTAACCCAGAGCACTTCATTAGGCATTAATTGCCCCAGAGGGCAATACAACTGACAGGTGGACATTTTGGCAGATTTGGATTTGCACTGGGATGATGATGGTTCTTTTGGATCAGACCACAGGTACTGTGGCTGGTCAACAGAAGCACGGAGACCACAACTGGAGATACCATACATAGACTCATTCCCTATTTGTCAAATAAACATTAACTCAGTGCAGTATGCACAGTAAATGATTTCTGACCTGCCTTTGATGCCTTTGATGCTCTTTCCCTGCAGCCCCTGTTGTTGATTTGTCACTGCTATATCCATGTATCAGTTACATCTTTTGATTTTAATTTCACCGACTGTCTTAGAGTATTAATAGCTGCAGCTGCTATCCACACATTTATGCAGGTTTGTGTTCAGCTGTTTCCCCTGTGATCAAGTGTGACTTTGTTGTTATGCCGCTCATCCACCTAGCACCTAATAAGTTATGGAAAGGCCACTGGCAGCCGACTTAAGATTAATACTAGTATTTCCACCTTGGTTTGAGTCTTTCTGAAGCAAGGAAGAGACGGGTTTGCTACTAAGAGTTTCATCATCTGCAATCGAACATCATGTTTCCCCAGTCTTATATATTATTAGAAATGACAAAGACACAAAGGATGAGAGGGAGGAGAGAAAGAGGACTGCTGCAACTGCAGCATGATGGGTAGGAGGAATCGTAGAGGTACTGTATATTGTGGCAATCCCCCAAATTATGGGCCAAATTAATATGTTTTGTTTTTGTTGCCTGTCCTCTTCTCCCTGCTGACACAAATCATTTATATATCTCTTATGTCTGGCTCTGTCCCTTCCTGTTTAAAAATGGCTGCAGTCATCCCAGTCATAAAAAAAACTTGGAACTGACCTGAAGGACCTCAACAACTACAGTCCCATCTCCAAACTCCCATTCCTAGCAAAACTCCTTGAGCGGACTGTGGCCACATAACTGTCCTCACTAAAGTGACAAACAACCTGCTCATAGCCTTGGATTCTTGTTACCTCAACATACTCATCCTGTCAGATCTGTCTGACACTTTTGTTGCAGTCTGTCACAAACTTCCTCTGGACTGATTAGAACATCTACTTGGTGTCACCAGCCACCCATTATCCTAATACCTCACAACAAGAAAACAATTTTTCTCCATCAGCAACCTCAGGTCTGTGCCCCCCCCCCC
>NW_019525244.1:264572-372273 GCF_002814215.2 Seriola lalandi dorsalis | reverse complement strand
CCCCCAACCGCCAACAGGTGAAGATCAAGAGATGTTCATCCTCCATTCATATGAAGGCCTCAGGCATTTTGCACTGGATTAAGTCTGCGTTCATCCTCAGAGCTCATGTCGAATACCTTGCAAAGTGAACTTTGTTCTGTTATGTGTATTGCACTACCTAATTGACCACTATGTAGGACAGTATAGGACAGGATATATGCAGGGCAGGTTTGTGGAAACAGAAGTACCACAGAAATATAATAAGCACATGTCTAGACAATGTGAGAGGCAACAAGATGATTTGGACCAAGGACAAACATAACAAGCGATAGTTGATGTGTAGACACATAAACACACACCTACACAAGCTTACACACTCTCAATGCTACAATGCCAAGATTGAAGAGGTAGAAAATGAGTTGTGTAGACTGAAGAGCTCTTTCTTGAGACAGGCCATTCTTTAACATGATAGTCCTTATCAACCTAGCAATTTCTATGGCATACCTGGAAAGTAACACAAGTGAACAAGGGAAAGTCTAATTTCATTGCAACAGCTACTGAAATACTGGTTGAAGAAAATAACATTTTGAAGTTGCAATCATCGTACAGACTCCTCCAATCAAACACTGAGTGGCAACTTGGAAAAAAGTGGTCACCAAAGGGAAATATTATCCGGTCACACAGACACACAGAAGATCAATGCAGAGACATATGCTTTAGGTCGCTGATATTTTCAGGGTAAGTGAAACCTTCATGGCACCTGGCTGACAGGTCGAGACACAGCTCTTAATTTGTATGCCCTCTAACAACTTAGATTCCAGCGGCATTAAATGTCCAAATCCACCCTCTGAGAACATTTTATCCAGGTCTTTTCCAAATGTGCCTTGTCTTTATACTCTGCAGGAGAATTTCAGTATGTTTCAAATGTAACTGCATCCATACATGAAGGATAGTGAAATTTTACCCATTGAACTTGATCATTATCTGGTTGACCAGGTCCAATTCCAGGTTTCCCATGCACATTTGCTGTTGATTCTACCTCAGATCACTACCTTTTATCCTCAGGGTAGAAACCCCTCCATTCCCCAAATAAAACATTATTTTGATGTTGGCAACACATGCATATATTTAGCTTTAAAGTGAGATACAAGTGTCTAAAATACGAGGTCAGTAATTGCCAAAAAAATGTATTTTCAATGTATTTAGTCCCAAAAAAAACCCAAAGAAAAAACACCAAAAGTCATCATTCATCATCATCCTCCAATCTCATCTGGCTAGACAACGAGTTCACCCTCTGCTTTCCATTTTTTTTAATGTGGTGGCTATGGTCTCGAAAGAAATGGTTACATGCTCTCTAGTCAACAAAACAGACTGATTAATCCCAAAACTGTTGAATGTTTTCAACATTTTCTCGGCCTCCACATTTCCACACTGAGAAATGTTGCCAGTGGTGTAACATTAGGACAGGCAGTGCTTGACCAGTTACAGCTAAAAATATACATCAATTAGAACAATACCAAAGTGGAAGCAATATCTCTCTTTACATCTGAGAACAGCGTTATGTCCCAGAAAGGATCTGATATTACCTGTTTGTATTTATTTTGTAACTTACTGCCCTCTTGTGGCCACAATAAGCTACTTTATGTGGAAGCTAGGTTGACTACCAACCGTTGCATCTCATTTTTGTCATTTAAGTGGGCAAGGCATTGTCCTGTTGACAAAGTCTGGGGCTTGTCAAGCTGAGGTATGAGCAGAATTTTTGGACGTTTGCGCACTGTAGATTATGCTTGGATCTTTGACAGGTGACTAGATATAGCTAGAGATGATGGTTTGTGATTTCTGTAGCTGCAAATAAATGCTAGCTATGCAGTGATAGCAAGATTTTCAAATAGCGCATTTAAACTAAAATGACAAAGTAATGAATCGAATTTTCATCAAAGATGTTCAGGTTGCTTTAACATTCATTTCAGAGTGAAATTACACATTTCTATGTATACAGTACATACCCACACCTTTCAGTGGGGATGATGATATATGCTCTGTTTCTTTAACCATCAGAAATTGCTTCTTCACTGCTCTCTCTGGAAGGTATTGCCCCATGAACTTTACAAGAGGGCCCATTTTCCCATTTTCTTCCCCCCATCTCCTTCCTCTTGCAAATGGTATGTATATGCTGTATTAATATTCGTTTTAAATCGGCAAACTGTAAATGATATATTACAACCCAGCCTGCTAAGGGGACAAATAATACCCTAGTATTATGGAATTCCAAAATTATGATAAATGAGAATAAAATGACCCCCCTCCTAAATGATACACTCCAGTGATACTTTAATAATGACAACTCTCACACCAGCAATTTTAAGAGCTCTCAAAAGAGAGAAGTGTGATTGCATTTGGCCAAGTGGCTGTGTGCTTCTGCCAGTCGTCTTGATTCAAGTGATCGTCCTCTGTGGCCAGTGGATCCAACATTACTTCATTCATTTTTATTTATAGATAGATAGACCTCTTCTTAAAGCTTCTATTTGTAAGTTTTCTCTCCTGCTGGACGTTGAAGCGGGTGCTGGTGATTGTCACTTGCCAAGAGCTTCAGCCATCGTTGTGTTTACAAAACAAGAGGTTAAAATACAGTCTTCTGGGCAGGTTGGAGGCTACAGTGAGTCGCTATCGGAAAAATGACAAGATGGGCTGAAGCTAGCTGGTTAGCATGCTAACTACAGTAGAAGAAAAGATGTGATAGAGACAAGATTGAACATTGGCGTTGCTTTCCACTACTGGAGACAGCTCTTGGATATAAAAGAATGAAATCTGATGCTGAACTGAACTAAATGTTTCTCCAAGACTGGTAGGTTAACAGCTGTTAATGCTAATGTTGGCTATGTAGGAACAGCAAAATTTACAAATAGCTTATTTAAAAATATTTCCAAGAACAGGGTCACATGGTAGGACTTTTCCATTATTATGTACATTACAAAAAAAAAAAACCTTAATTAATTATAAACTCCACACTATTTTAACCAGTAAAGCTAAAAATTGCTAATCTTGACATAATTTGGAACTGAATTTATTTATTATTTGATGTGGTTGATGAGGGTATATGACAAAAAGTTGAATTAAATTTTTAAATATAAAAAAAAAATCAGAAATCACATTTTCTCATTGATTTCATTTTACATTTGATTACCTTACATTTAATAGTAACTTTTTCCTCAAACAGGTATAAACTACATATATACTTGAATTTTAATGGAGCACTTCTCAGACTCAAACCATGTGAACTTGTACAATGAAATATACCTGCAAATGACTAACACAGAATAATCGAGTCAAAGTCCAACATGAGTCTCACCTAGCTCTGAACTTGCACCAACCCCCAAGAACAATGTCAAAAAGAAAACCTGCAAAAAAATCTCTAGCTTCACTTTCAATGCCATACAATTTCAGACTCCTTGTTAAAAAATGACAAATAACTAATGAGAGTCATTAATAGAAACATTTAACAAAGTAAAAACACAGAAACTCTCGTAACATTGCAGCTTTATTGTTAATTAATACATATATTTACATTGCAAGCTCAACTTTGAATATGGTCTCAATTGTACCTAAATCTGATGTTTAATAATAACACTGAAAATGACTTGGTTCAATGTCTATTTTCTAATAATCAGAGTCAGTGATTGAAAGTGGATGCCTCCTGCTAAAAGGAATATTAAATATGTAGGAGGAACCTGCAGGATGCTGGCAATTTAAAATCCCCCATCTAACTGTACAAAGCTCAGCAAAAGATGAAAAGTTGTGAGGAGAAACTTGAGTGAAAGATACAAAAGCTTTATTCCCAGTGTTGTCAGCAAAAAAAGCATACAGGTCAAAAGTGTAAAACTAAAGGCTAAAGTGGCTGAGTGATGATTAAGAGGCGAGCTGGCTGGAATCCTCAGGATCGACTGCTGGTGCTCACCGAGATTTACCAAAGTTAAGTGGGGTCAATCTTCTTCAACTCCCATTCTACTAATTTCCAGCTCAATATCTGCAGTTCAGGTACCTTTAAGCAAAGTACTTCAACCCAAGTTACTCAAGTTGACTTATAATGCGTCCAGTTCTGCCATGATTTCACTTTTACAGGACTCTAATGAACATGAGGAATGGAACAATACTCACTCAGCATACAGATTAAAACTAAAGCTTTATTATTTTAATTCTTCATCTCACATATAGTTTTTATCAGTGTGAAGGTCTCTCTCGCTCTTGCTCTGGTTCCATTGCAGTTTTGTGCAAAATAGAAGCCAGATGCTTTTTAGAAAAGTGTTTCCATTGAGTGTTTAGCGAATAAAGCTGGATTTTCTCCTCTATAAAGCTACGGATTTCCAACATCTGATCAGTGTTGGGAAAGTGATTCCGATTGCATCCACGGCAACAACCCTTGCAGAATTTAATCGAAGGTCACGAAGGTATCTGGTGCACATAATGACGAAAATCAAACCCCTTATATCTGGCAGCAGCCACGTCAGGGATTTTTGGGGGATAATAATGTTTTTGGATGTCATGCGATTTAAATGTTACGTGTTTGTGAAATATTGCTTTTTTTGCTGTGATTTTTTAAGATGAACTATTTTTTTTAGTTTGCAATTTCAAATAGCACATTAAGCAGGTTAATGGAAACACGGCCATTATCTACTGATTGAATTCTCTCTGTTGGAAGTTTCCAGGAGTGCCAGAGTTGAGAGGCCCGCCCATATTAGTTTGTTGCATCTGGAGAGGGAGTGGCCTAAGGTTGTGAAGGGCCGCTTGCCTTGGACCTGCTCCCTCTCTCTGTTGCTGAGCAGTCAGGACACCATCCTCATGCGCTACACATTAGATGAGTTGGTTTGTGTTATTTTCCTTTGCTTTTCCCACTTAAACTTCACTCATCCATATATGCTTTACACCACTAATGCTACCATTTCCATTTTTCATTTATTTATTATTAAAGGGGATTTATTTTTCAAGGATTTGAACCCAGGACCGCTCGTTCCTTAATCAAGAGTCATACCAGTATAACAACAGTTAACTGTTTTAATGTGGCATTAGATTCACGTTACATTCCCTGTGAATGTAGTTTTAATACTAACATTTACTTACATTGCATTGTGGCAAAAGTTGAGTCAGGTTCAACTTCATTTGCTGGACCACCCCATGTTTATTGCCTGAGCCCCCTGCAGGGCTGAACCCAACCAAGAGAGTCCAAGAGAGTAGAAACCCGATTAGAACCAAACCCGACCTAACTCCGACACAGTTAGTGGAAGCTAAAGCACTGACTTTGTTGCCCTGTCACCCAGCTGTTGTTAGCATGGTCACAGCTTGCCTGATTATCCTGATTACACATGTGGACACCTTGCAAATGAAATCAAAAGGCCGACAGAACCTGACCCTAATCAGAGAGTAATAACTGGATACGTGACCTGCCACGCATATCCACCCTCTAGCTGACATGCCCACTGAGCCAATGCAGCTGTCATGGGGGGGGATGCTTTTTTTCATACAAAACCTTTTCTGTCTTACAAACAGGCACAGAGTCAGGTTCACTTTATTCTTATATTAAATACAAAAATGTAAATAATTTGTATGTTTTTACTCCTGGAATTAAGATTATTAACAAAGCAGAGCGCACTAAGTCTATTACTTCCACTGCTTTCACTCTACAGTTGTTTTGTATTCACTTTCTTACTTGGCTCAAAAACTCATTTAGTCCCTTCATAAATTAATGTCATGAACCCAGAATCCTTTGAATCCACTCAAACGCAGACTGTACTTTGCGAAATGCACGGAGGTCAAATGGGAAATCCTTTTCTAATTCCCTAAATTGTGTCTTTTAATAGATATGTGACACACGCCTCACTTACCGGGAATCCTATTCCAAATTTATTAGCGCCCGTTATTTATGTGTGACTCCCAGCGAGTTTCCATGTGGCTGTGGGAAGGTCGGTCAGAGCTAAAGCAACGCTTCGAAAAGGCAAGAGGCAGATATTATTATTTCCTTTAGTTTTCTAATAATGTGCTTTCTCATTCTTTAATGAGCATGTACCCGAGTGTGGTGGGAGGGAGAGACAAGATGATGAACACATAAAAAGTGAAATAGATTTCCCTGTTGGCAGAACTAAACGAAGGTCGTTACAATCACCACGTATTGGAGAGAGAAATAAACAGAAAGAAAAAGGCACAGATTAACAATTAAAATCTGTGAAACACCAGGGCTGTTCATCTGAGTCTGGCTAATAAACGTGAATCAAAACTGTAAAATAAAGACAGACAAGAAAGGGATTAAAGAGGGCAAGGACACATAAAAAAAACATAAAGACACACTCAGAGGAGGAGACAGACATTTGGAAAGTGCTCTGAGGACACTTTGTTTTACATGCTGATGGGCAGGTGAGCCGAGTCACCACAGCAATGTGAAGAATACAAAACATCACACACACACACACACACACACACACACACACACACAGGTCAGTCCTGCACGCTTCAGTGGGAAGAGACATCAACCTTTTGCTAAAATGTGAGCGGCTTTAACATGCACCTGCAGTTTTCACTTTGAAAAGCTGCAGTGATTTGATTTCCCCAACATCAACTCCTTTTCCATCACTGCCTCAGCTGCTCAGACGTCCCGTCACTGTGTAGCAACATATTCACCACACTGCATGTTTTACATGAGCCAGTCCAGTTCAGTTCTGTGTCACGCAAAACACACTCGCACAAAATCATGCAGATTATTTTGCTGCGACAGCATGTGGCTGATTTTACCTTATGTATGTGTGTGTGTGTGTGTGTGTGTGTGTGTGTGTGTGTGTGTGTGTGTGTGTGTGTGTGTGTGTGTGTGTGTGTGTGTGTGTGATCAAAGCAAAACTGTTGTCCTGGAGACACCTACTGTAGCAGGAAATACCAAGTAGGTGGTTTTGAGTACTTTGGCTGGTGTTTATATGTCTGTCTCTTCTGTAGTTCAGTGATGCTATCGTGATCACAAAATCTGTCCACAGGAGTGTAGTTGAGATCAAAATGAAGGCCGAGTTAGAAGATGGATGTGTGACCCATGAGTACTGACAACTCATCCCAGGTTATCTTCTGGTTCTGGCTGGCACCGAGATGATTTATATATTTATCATAAACGTCGCGTAATGGCTTAAACTACCAGTCAACTAGGTAAATCTTTGGTTGGTGACAGCCCATCTCCTCTCTGACCTTTTTGAGTATTTGATGTATGCAGACAAGCAGTGTTTCCATATGCAGAGTGATCAAACAGAGCCTTTCCCAGCCCCCGTCCCTACCCTCCAAGCTGTCTGTCTGCTGTCTGCTGCCTGCGTTTATGATGCCTTAAGTTTTAATGCTGCTTTCCAACAAGGCCGAATAATAAGTTTTGAAGGTGTGGGGTCTTGAAATGTTAACATTAACACTGACTGCACAGGAGGCGTTTCAGGCATGTTTTATAGGAAGCAGATACACCTCTATTTTGCTCAGTACACCTGTTTACACAGGCCACAACCCAAAGTTACCCAACCCCAAAATGTGAGAGACCAATACAGCAGCACTGCGCCTGAACGCATCCTGTGTGGACACTGCTGCTGCCGTGCTGCTGACATTCTGCTTTCCCAACATAGTGTATGTAGACAGAGTACATACCGTAATAGCTGTGGCTGCAACTGGTTTACAACTGATTACATTTAAAGGCATTATTTATTTTCCTCTTGTTTTCTACCTTTAACAAAATAAAATAACTCTAGGTTAAAAAGAAAATGGTTGCATGGTCTTGATAAATACATGATACTCTTTAATCCATTTTCTTTTATAATGAAACAAGAAAAGTAAAAAAACAGAAACATAAACTATTTAAAAAATGGAAAACTCTAGATGGAAAAATTTTTGGCAGCATTTATTCTATCTGAAAGGCTAAATATCAACAACTTTGGATTTTGTCATAGCGGTGGATCTAGGTTGTGTAAAAGTAAATACCAATGTGGTGGTAAATACCACTATCATTACTCAAGCTCTTGGCCATTTGAGTGCAAACCTCTTTAGGAGTCAATGAGGATTTCAAAACTCCACTCTTCCCTTCAGCTCTCTGCGAGGCTGAATTATATTGTTTACTAGACTTCTATCCTTGCCTGGTGACCTCCTTCAAACAGGCCTTGCCCTTCACTGGTGATCAGTTGTTAAAAAAAATGGTCGATGGTGCTTTAAAAACCATCTGGAAAACAGAAAGTTTTTTGGTTATTTATAAAACTGGAAAAGTGGCTTTTTTCAGGGTTTAATTACAATGAGTGGCAGCGATGGCATCAGAAATGTGAACAGTATCCATCTCGAACATCTCAGTTAAGACACTTTCTCAACAAAAGTATAATATGCGAGTGCCTTGGGAGTATGCGCTCAATCAAGTGGACTTGCAGACAGGGAAACCAGATCACCTTCTAGGTAAGTCTACTGGGAAGCAGTGCAACACAGTGGAAATGTTAATAATTCAAATAATTTGAATGCCCACTTTCTGATAACAGTAATGGAAAAGAAGAGCACAGTGAAAGAGAGGAACTCATGAACATTGGCGAAGTTGAGTTTCACAGGATTGCGATCAGTTTTAACAAGATTCTGGCAGTGGTGGGATTTGAACCCACGCCTCCGTAGAGACTGGAGCCTAAATCCAGCGCCTTAGACCGCTCGGCCACACTACCTCTGCTTTGGATGTGTCGCCTGCTTAGATCCCAGGTATTTTCATGAAAAAAAAAAAAAAAACTAAATTCTAAAGAGTAAGTAAAGTGACATTGATAAGGGCTTCCATCCAGTGCTAAGTAGGAAAAGCAGCTGTTACACATCTGTTCCTGAAGGGAACTTCACAGAGACTGGAGCCTAATTCCAGCACCACTTGGCCACACTACCTGAGCTGAGTTATCTGTTGCTTGGATGAGTGGTATTTCCATGAGAAAAAAAACCAATGAGATTCTAAACAGCATGTGTGGATAATGACATTGATAAGGCCTGGGGCTGCAATCCAGTGTTAAGTAAAACAGGCACCTGTTCCTGCATTGCTATGTAGTTCATCAAGACATGTTGCTGCTGCTCTATTTCCCATTCAACAAACTACAGTCTCAGATCAAGCAAGTTTACCACGCAGGAAAGGTCCTGACCAATTGGCAGTGGTGGGATTTGAACCCACGCCTCCTTAGAGACTGGAGCCTTAATCCAGCGCCTTAGACCACTCGGCCACACTACCGGACAGCAGCCTTTAAATGCTGTACATCCAACCTTGAATAACTAAAGGGGTTTCTGTGGTAGACCTGAGAGCTCGACGCACTGCAAATTTAGAAAACATCTTAATTAATTTGACAACACATACTGCAAATACTCACAAGATACGTAATGCTAAATGTCACCTACTGGGTTTCCAGGGGAACGCACTTGCTTGGATGTATCATAATACATGTATGCAGGTTCATCACTTTTATGGTTCTCTTCAGTGTCCCCGGGAAACCCACATAGTGACACTTAGCATCACGTACCTCGCATTCAGTGGACTACTTCACAAGCAGATCTCGTATCCACCATGTCCCCAATAACTGAGGTGAGTGTATTGTTACTGTCCTGTTGGTAGCTGATGGTCATTGCTACAACACCCATTACAATGAGTCACATTGCAATGATTACAGTATTTACATTTTTTTTTTACTTTTACTGATAAATGCATTGATTTCTTATGTGGGACCTGTAGCATGTGACAGCAATGACAACGTTTGGGTTAAAATCCCACAATGGGCTTGTGACGCGTTATGTAAGATCCAAAACCAGAATTCAAACCCAAGCTTCATGGAAAACATTTTAATATTAGATTGGGTCACAAATGCATTTCTAGAACTTTTAAAACCTTGTAACCGGACATGTTACAGTGACCATCTGGATCAATATATTACCTGATAGCATATTAGCCATCAACAAGTGGGCGGCCTTCTTCCCTCCATCTACCGTCAGCTGAAGTGAGAGAAAGGTGGCGCATGACAGCAGGAGAGAACGGTGCGGGGGCGAGGTGTACCTGGGAAAAAAAAAAAAAAAAAAAAAAAAACACCCAATAAGGTTCTTAATATCGAGGCAGCTTGTCTGGATTTTGTCAATCTGTTCATTTGCTTGAACGCCAGAATGTTTTTGTTACCTCATCTGACATGACTGTCCTATTTATGAATTTCATGGGCAGTGTATCTGCTCATTTGCCTGGTGTCTTATCAAAATTACACAGTCGCAAACATTTTCACTGTGTTTGTGTGTTTGTGCTGTGAACCTTTCACTAAGTACAATAAAATGAAATGAGGCTGCAAACAAATGTGTGTTGGTGTGGTGTACTAGCCCTGTTAAATAAATTTAAAATATATAAAAGTTTTATGTAATAAAACAAACTTCTTTAAAAGTGAATAAAAGAGTGAAATGGGCACCAAATACTTTGAAATGACCTTTGATTCTTGTTTATTCTTGTTTCTTGTAGCTTCTAATTCTTTATAGGAGAAGTCTGAATAAGAAATGATTTATTAATTGTTATTTAGCTCCATTATAGATGGACATATCATTTTGTTTCAAAACCCTGTTCTCTATTACATTGCTCCCACTTACATCCTGTCTATTAATTCTGAATTCTTTCTTTTGTTTTTAGTCTTTTTTGTTTTTACCTGACAGAGCACTGAGGACAGTGACGAGGAAAAACAGAGACAGGGTAACAAAAGTGACAACTAGAGTTGCCACCTTGAGGTTGTGTGCCTCCACCAACCAGCCAAGCTGCAGGAAATATGGTCACAAATTCTCCTTCCTGAGTTACAACATTAAATAATGGCCAGAGGTGTTTCTGCAGAAGATTTTGATGTCACAGTGAAGACAAGACAGATAGATAGATAGATAGATAGATAGATAGATAGATAGATAGATAGATAGATAGATAGATAGATAGATAGATAGATAGATAGATACTTTATTATCTAGTATTAAATAGTATTTATTTATTTTGTGAGTTTTGCCCAAAAGAAGTGTGAGAGAAGTGAGGTCACAGTGACCTTGACCTTTGACCACCAAAATCTAAATCAGCTCATCCTTGAATCCAAGTGAATGTTTGTGCTAAATCTGAAGGAATTCCTTCAAGGCAGTCTTGAGATATCACATTCAAGAGGTCACAACCGTCTTTTGTGAAGTCACTGTGACCATGACCTTTGACCTTTGACCACCAAAATCTTATCAGATCACCATTGTATCCAAATGGACATTTGAGCCAAATTTGAATGGATTCCCTGGAGGAGTTGCTAACATATTATGTTCACAAGGCCAAAACCATGTTTGTGATGTCACCATGAACTTGACATTTGACCTTTGACCAGTTTCACTGATTAATATTTTTAAAGTATATTTTACAACTTCAGTGTTTAAACTAAAATAACTGAGCAAGAATAAGTCACAGAAACCAAACACACAGTGATGAGACACAGAATCCATTGGAGCAGTTCCTGACATCCACACACAGAAGCTCTCGCCTTTGAAATTAAACCACTGGAAGATGTACTTTAACCGCAGACTAAGTAGAAATGAAGCCATAAAATAAAGTCAATTTGACACTTGAAGGCTTTACTTTGTCAACCAGTTACTATATTGGAGGGAAGGAGGAGGGGAAAGTACAGAAGTTTCACAAATAAAAAATCCTGACACGGGAAATTATTTTGGCACACGTAAATAAAAAGTGCATTCCTCCATGACTGGGAATTAACAAGCATTAAAGCAGAGACTATGATGCACAGCAGCTCCTCTTTGTTCTCTGCCTTTCCCCTCTGTCAGTGTCTCCCTGTCAGTCTCACTCTCTGTGCATAATAATAAGACAGTGTGTCATGGTGATGTTGAGGGAGTCTGACCTGATGAGAATCTGTCATGTGCTGAATGGGTTTTTTTGATGTTCAACAGAGATGTGAGTGTTTGTGTGCGGGTCCTGAATCAGGCAGGCTTTAAACTGGCCTTCAAAATGACAGTGAACATTTGATCAACGCATGATTTATGTTAAAAACACACACACACACACACACACACACACACACACACACACACACACACACACACATACACACACACACAAAAAGATACACAGCCAGTTTAGACATGTTAGGTGTCATTTTTACTGTGTGTACTATCTTGGATGGTGTGTATGTGTTAGCATGCTAATTTCTGCTAATTAGCACTAAGCACAAAGCACATCAGACGCTGATGGGAGTGTCATTTGTTTTTCAGCCATTTAGTCATAAAGCAAGGTAATGGACAAATTAAAAAGGTCACCTGTTGATGGCTGTGTAACAAATTTAATGGTGGCCCATTCAGCAGTTGTAAAGATACTTCCCTAAAAACCAAAGATATCAGTCTAGCTTTTCCTCCACAAGAGGAAATAATGCCAATAATGGGAGTTTAAATATGAAGCCAAAACTAACTAAAGCTAATTACACTAAGATAAACTTATGCAAAACCATATTATCATCATCACTTTTCTTTTCTTTGATGATTATATTGGCATACAGATCTGGTCTACACAGCAAATTAGTTTCTGGGAGAATCCTCTCACACTGCACCCAGCTGCCTCTGCGTCTTTATGCAGGTGTCCGTCCAATGTCATCCTCTGATGCATCCAGCACTGCAACATCACCTACTGTAGGTTGTGATATTTCTCATCTAATATCTCTGTGGCTGTTTTATGACCACCTCTCATATTAGGATCATTTTGCTTTACAAAGACGTGACTGAAGATAGACTTACTATTAATATTTTCCGATGGTATACTGAAGCTGCTAAATTTGTTTGCTGATTTCCAACAGCAGGACTTTAAGTTCCTCGTTAATGTTTTTTGTGAACAGGACAACTCATCACATTCATCAGGCTGAAACGAGCGATTTACGACACGTTTGTATAGTATATAGACAGGCTGGTGAATCTGACCAACACTTGTACAGAGTTCCTATAGTCTGGGAATCACAAATGACATTGAGATATGTCACTGAGTAAGTGAAAACTTCGACCTGTTGGTAGCACTAGAGGAACAGTCAGGGTGTCATCAAATGTGAAAGGAGTGTTGTAGTACTTGAGTCCAGGACTAAGACTCGAGTAAGACTTGTGACTCGACTTGTAACGTGGGCTCAGACTCGAGCTTTGACTGTATACAGATTCAGATTGGGATGATGGATGCTTCTTTTGTTGCTTTAGTACGTTCATGTGCATGCATTTGTGTGGGTATTGTGTCACACAGAGTAAGTGAACTCCCTTTGCAATGTTAACAGTTGTGTCATTTGTGTTCAGTGTACACCTTTTGTATTTGTTTGTCAGCTCTTTGACTGTGACAGAGTGGAGCACTGGAACCATTTTAGAATCTCCTCACTCGACCCTGATGAGTCAGACTCGGGTGATGGGGACTCGACTCAAACTCTTGTTTGGTGACTCGGACCTGGGGACTCGAGACTCGACTTGGACTTTAGGTTTTAGTAACTTGACCCCAACACTGCTGGGCACCATAGATATCTGTATAGAATTTCATGAAAATCCATCTAATAGATGTTGACCTATTTCCATCCATACAGCCATACTGCTAGTATGGATTTAAGACTAGACTCTATTCATAGAAACACACACATACACACACATACACACACACGCACGTGAAAAAGGGGGAATGGAGATTTTAATCTTTCCCTGTTTCCCTGTTAAAATGAACTGCACATATCCTCTTTATTCCTCTGCTGAATGACAGTCCACACACACACACACACACACACACACACACACACACACACACACACACTACAGAGTTTTCTCTATAGATCCAGGGTCAGCTCAGTTTTGTAATTGAATTCCATCGAGTCCATTCAATATTGCACAGCACCCAAAGTTATTCTTCTTGATTCTTCATAGGTTGGATGTGACAAGCTAATGCCTTTCAGTATTTCACTTTTTGAGAAGTCTCCAACTTTCAGAGGACTGAGAATGAAATGAAGCCAGTCGTGCTACATCAAACCAAATCCATGTCAGACATAGTGCCTGTAGCTACCTGAGCATAGCAATTCTGAAAAAGCTGCTGAAATAAAGTAGCTGCCGCCCCTATTGTGCGAGTCCCCAAGAGCCATCATACTGACGCATTCAGCCAGCTGTCAAGTGAAGGGATACAGCATATATATATATATATATATATATGTGTGTATGTGTATATATATATATATATATATATACACATACACAACTGAAACACTAATTCACCACATTTATAGAGTCAAACCATGACTCACAGTTTTTTAGCTGATAAAACCATGCATATGGCTGATGAGTGGATTGACAAAATAAGCATATTGACAGACCCAGTGATAAAGGGAGCAGATGTGAGTGACATTGTTTCACGTATAAGTGATGGATGATTGTCATTGCAATTAGTTGTATCAGTTGTCTAACCATTTTTTTAAAAGTATTTGACCATGTTCTGTGTCTGTCTGTTTACTCCGATGGTAACACCATATCAGTCCATACATACTGCAAAATATGTTTAAGTTTTAGTATAAACCGCTGTCTAGAGAAGTGTTCAGCTTTCCCAGCACAGTTGCGCACTGGTATACAAACACATTAAAATAATTATTTGCAACTTTATGACATACATTCTTTGTCTGTAAGTTGATTCCATAAAACACTGCCTTTTACATTGCACAAGTTGTTAGTCTATCATAAGACTGACATATAAAGACAAACAACCATTCACTCTCACATTCACAGCTATTGGAATTTCCAATTAACCGAAACATACCTTTCAGATCAATGTAGACCACATTCATTTAAAAAAAAAAAAAAGCAAGGCAGCGGCTCTCTCTCCTCAGGAAACGGAGAAGCTTCAACACCAGCAAACAGACCTTTACCATGGTCTACAGGTCACACCCTGAGAGTGTTCTCACCTTTTACATTGATTCCTGGTATGGGAACCTCTCCGTCAGGTACAGGAACAAACTGACTCAGGCGGTGAACCAGGCCAGCAAGATCACCGGGACCAAGCAACTGCAACTTCAAGACCTCTACAACTGATACCATAACCTAAAAGGCAACCCGGGTCTACAATGACCCCACGCACCCGCTTCACTCATCATTCCAGCGATTGCCATCTGGTAGGCGACTCAAGCTAGGACAAATGAGTATAAAAAAAAAAAAATTCATTTGCTGACCTCTGCTGTCAATGGTGATGAAAATTTGTTTTTGTGTATCTTATATATTTATGGTTTGTACTGCGTTGCCAGGTTGTCAAATTTCCATTTTCCATCTAATGGATAATAAAGTTTTACCTTGTCTTATTTAAAACCTGCACGTGTTTGGACTGTGGGAGGAAGCCAGAGTACCCGAAGAAAATCCACACAGGCATGAGAAGCTGCGCTCTTGTAATGAGGCGACAGTGCTAACCACTGCGCAACCGTGCCGCCTGCTTTTAAGCTTTAGTAAATCATTTTTGTCGGAGTGTGAAAGTTCATTCTTGACCATGGGAAGAGCAGCTCGACAACTCAAGGTCCACGTACTTGGATGTTGGAGTAGCTTTTAGCTGGATCTCCCTCCCTCCTCCTTAAGTGAAGTATCATTGGCTCAGTTATCAAGTTGGAACTTCAGTCACATGTTAATAAGTGGTTGTGCGTGAGGGCAATGATGGTAACGCAAGGTGGTCTTTAGGATGAGCTCTTTCTACAGTTATCTACTGACTTTTGGTCAATGCTGGTCTGATGTTTCTGGTGGTCATGCTTTCTTGTCCAGGGTCCCCTCTGTTGTAGTTTTCCCTGCAGGCACCGCTCCAGTTTCCCTCACTAGATCACTGTTGTCTTAAGGATGTATGAGCATAGATCTTAGGCTGTTGAATGGTTTGTTGTAAAGGGTTGAGTGGTTTGTGGTAATTGCTGACTCCCTCTGCCATTAAGACTTGGACCATAAGTTCTGAGTGATCCGCCACTCGCATCGACCAAAAAAAACAGCTGACTGATGCGTTTTGGATGAAAGCAGCCTACCTAGCAGACACTTTCACTCTCTATAATGAGACAAACAAACAGATGCAGGGTCCTGAATCGAACGCCGTGCAGTGCAAAGACGCTGTCACACACTTTTGTGCACAAAAAGGAGTACAGAGTAGGAAAAATGTCAAAAGGGGAAGTACTCTTTAAGCACTGTGTTTACCCAGCACATGAAGATGCTTCAGGAGCAAATTAAGTCCAGAATTGCCGCTGCTGACAAGTTCTTATTAGAGGAATCGTAGGTGATGGACTCCTACACTCCGCCTCAAGGACGTAGGAACACCTCAGCTGTTTCGGTGACATAGAAAGGAGAAGAGAATACAAAGAGTTTTGGATTGTTGCTCCCAGGCTGGCCAAACATACAGTTACAAGTGTTCTTCTCCCTCTCAGCACCACATGCCTGTCTGTGACAGCCTTCAGCGCCCCTGTTATAATAGAAACAAAAACCATCAACAGGCTGTCACTGGAATCACACCTGACATCCCATCCCTGGACAGAGGTATGCAAGACCCAGGTGGCCATTAGTTTATGAATGAACAGGATGGCACATAGTAAAAAAAAAACAAAAAAACAAAAAAAACATAAAGAAGTTCTTGTTATTGCTACTATTTGTAATTTTTATAACACAGAGTATAGAGCTGTGTCGAAACCAGTGTTCACATGATGTGCACTGAGTCGTACTGAGGAGTGACGTCTTCAGGAGCACAGTGACACGTGGGGCAGGTGTGGCAGGTGTGGCAGGTGAGGGTGAGAGGAGAGCAGGGTGCCGGTGGACCAACAGATGGAAGAGGAGAGAAAATTGCGGTAACAGTGGAAAGGGTTGTAGAGAGTAGAGGAGAGAAGAAAATGTAATTGACTGATCATAAGAAGTATTGTCTGTGTAGCCAAAGCCTGATTTAGCTAATTCACCCTATTAAAAACATATCTTTATAACCATGAATTTACTCACTAGAGCACCTGGAGTGGATTCACCCACAGCTGAAAATCCAACCGTTTGAGTCTCGTGTGCTATAAGCTACAGTAGCCCAGCTGTTTAGGAATTATTAGCATTTTTTTAAAGGTTTATGTCTCAGTAGGAACAAATTGACTTGGGGCTAAAAGTGTCACACAAGCTGGGGAAGTCAGAGTTTATTTTGAGGGACAGTGTGTTGTTACTACTTCACCAGCCAACTATGTGTTCAAATCACAAAGGCCCGAAAGTGAAAAGAGCCACTCGCCAACACTAGCCAGAAGGATGTTCTTTGTCAGAGGGCCAGTACATGCTAACATGTATTGTCTTCAGCATCTCATAATATCACAACTACCCTTCCTGAGTGGATTTAAAAATAAATAAATAAACTACATCAACACTTAATCACACAATGTAGAAAAGCTGAAGATAAATATGCATGGAAATAACATGGAAGACAGAGACCTGTAACGTCTTTAGTCAAGTCAGAGCTCTGAGAAAGTGCCAGGTACAAAAACAAGCATGTGTCATCATTTGAAGCAGCTTTTTGTTTGTAGTAATAAAACTAAAAGATACGGGAAGTTAAAAAGTAAACAGAAATAAAATGAAATAAAATAAACAAAACCTGTTAGATTTCCATCTTGAACTTGAATTCTTATCCCACTCCAGCCCCGGTCAGAGAGTTTTACAGTGTTTAAACAGCAAAAAGATTCTGCAAGGGGGCTGAATCTATGTGGGTTTGTTTTTTTTTACCTGTCTTCATAAAATGAGTTTATCACAGAAAAATAAAAGGACATCTCGAAGACAAGGAGTGTGAAACCTAGGTTAGTGTTAAAAGCTGCTAATACTGTTGAAAAACTACAAAACCATTATTAAACTACGATAACAACAACAAGAACTATAAAAACTCTACAAGGTAAAATCTTCATTCTCGGATGACGGATAAACACATTGTTGGTTGGGCAGAATATCACCAACCTCATGGGTCAGTGATTGTAATTTATCAAATGCAATGTCCTGATTTACCTGAAGACAGGTGAAAAAGCTAAAGAATGAGCCATGTGCGAAAGAAAAAAAATAATAAATAAAATCAATACAAAAACAAGAAACCAATATATATGCACAATATTTCATTCTAACTTGTGGCAAACTATGTCAAAACTCCTCAAGCTGTGACTGCAGTCGACTTTCTGTAATGTTCGCCGACTCACACAGCCGGAAAGGTGTCAGTCGGGTCAGGCAAATCTTATGCTTTGATTCCATTTTATCACCTTGCAGGTCAATAATTTTCATGCAAAACGTTCACTGAGAGTGAATCCTGCTTCGGTGTCAAATTGAAGCTGTTTGATGAATTTGACATCCTCCTCCACAGCCAGTCGCCGTTCCGTGGAGAGCAGACAGAAATAAACAGAAGGAGTTGTGTTTTTCTGACACTCTGCTCCAGCCTCTCCAGCTCTGGGATGTGCATCAGTCTCCTGCTCCTCTGTTGTTGGGTCCACAGACCCACCTTTACCTTGACTAGCGCTGACAGTGCTGATCATGTGTGCAAGTCTGGAAGAAAAAATCCCAAGTCTGGGAGTTTTTTTTTTTTTTTTTTTTGTGCCCCGCGATACGTGACTGCACAAAGAAGCTGATTGAACAGTTGCTGCTGCGTGCAAGAGCAGGTCACCAGGGCAGGTGCTGCAGCTCTTCTGTCCATAAACAATAGTCAACTAAGTCCACAAGTTTGCTAGCAAGTGCTTGTCAATCAGTTGCACAAGTCAGTTATGGACTACGTGTGACATACAGCAATTAAACTAAACTAAAATAGAATTCAATGTCTTGGGAACCCTGATCTCATCCCTGCTGCATTCACAACTTTCACTGACTTGGAGTTCAACTGACTGTGACTGCGTACGTCTGGAGTTAAAATGACTTCAGTTTGATTGGCACGCACACGTTTTGAGATGTCCCGAAGTGTTTATGGCATTTAAATAACTTCGTCCACTGGAGACAAGATATACAGGAAATCAATATAAATCACTGCTAAACATGAAACTTTGGAGACGTCACTTACTCAAACTTAAAATACATTAAATAGATAAATAAATATGTTTCTTACAAATTAGAAAATACTTTTAGCTCCATGGCTCCAGTTTTGCTAAGAGTATGTCCTCAATGAGAGCACACACCTTCTGAGCCATGTTTTAGAGTGACTGTACAAAATACAGCTGATTATGATAAATATTAGCTGGAGCAATATGTATAATTGTGAGCTGATTATTTGCATTTGATTTAAATATTTTCTAGGTTGTTACAGCAGCATTTATCAGGGCTGCAGACAAAAAGAGTAAAGCTGGCACTGTCTTTTTTTCTTTTTTTTTCAATCTCATTTCAGATTCATTTTCTTCATTTGCATTTGCCAAGGCAAAATTATGTTTATTTTATTATTTCTCTAACCAGCAGCAGAATTTCTGTTCAACTCCAGTTTAGTTTCTTTTTGTTTCCATTCCAGAAAAATGCACATAACTCTCACAAATCAGAGGCTGGGACCCAAATGCAGACATGGGAGAAGCAAGTCAGGATAATTAAAGCAAAGTGTTTTTTTTTTGTTTGTTTTCAGCAGGTGAAGTGGTGTGGTGAGTGGTGGTGAGGTGGCTGCAGACTCGGCAGATTGCAGTAGGCAGGTTTGTTGACAGCGATTCCTGGAGACAGAAAGAGGTGTAAATCTTCAGTTTGCAGGCAGGCAGGCAAAACCAAACGACAGGCTTGAAGACTGAGACTGAGGCTGTGGTGGAAAAGTCTTTTTTGCTTAAGAAGGTTCCTGAGAAAAATCGAGTGAGAGAGAGAGAGAGAGAGCGAGAGCGAGCATACACATTATAAAAAAAGGCACACTCACAACAACGAGGAGGGGTTGTGAATTACTTTATCCCCATTTTTATAATACGTTGTTAATTTCTCATGTTAACTGCTACGTGAGTTATTAAGGATTTTCCACTAATAAGCTTGTACATGGATTTTCAATTGAGACAGCATTACAGCATTGTCCCAGAGTCTCCATTACTCCAGTTTTGGTTGCACTACTAGTTCTTAGAAGTTTATATCACAAGGCACAGATGCCATTTGTTTCACATATAACATTTCTTTGCTTTTTGAACTAGCAGGGCATTCGGACCACAGGCTGCTTCAGCATTCTGCCTCATTGGGCCATTTCCCCTCTCTTGCTTCTTGATGTTATCCTTTGCAATGTTAATGTCATTCCGCAACTGTTAGCTGTGTTCTTTGTGCTCGTGGTCACTTTTTTCTGCATCGCTGTCGCTGAGAATCAAAGGATATCATTAAAGCTCCCAAGCGCTGCGACGAAAGAGGCCTAGTATTCTGGCCTCCACGTCATAAACCATAATGCTGTCTACAGTGGATTATTAGTGAAGAAAATCCTGTATAAGCTTTGCTAAAAACCTCAGAGACACACACAGAAACACGCACTGATCCAACAATAAGCCAGCGAGACCCTTACAAGACCACCAAACACACAGAGGGATTGGGAAGTAAGCAGAGAGGAAGGGGAGAGGGGAGGTTCGTTAGCCATGAAATCTGTGTTAGATTTGTAGATAACAAATATGTACATGTCCTGTTAGAAAATCCCAGAGGGGGAGAGAGGGATGAAACAGAACCAGACAGATTAGTCATAAAATCGGTGAAGAACTGTTAGCGGCTCAAAGGTAAACCATCAGATCTTTTACAGGGAGTTGGTTTTATGGAGCCGAACAGGTGTCTGCTTGTGTTTTCAGCTGGGACCCAAACACTTGAGTGCCATTTTGTGCTTTGCAGCGGTAATGCTGTGCAGCCAGGCCAATACTCAGTGGGAGCAGAGGCTAGTTTTCAGCAGAAGCAAGTCAAGCACAAAGTTTCCAAAAAAATAAAAAATAAAAGTCTGTTTGGGACACGGCCATGAACCAAATGACCATAATGTCCTCCAGGTCTTTTTGCTATAATTCAATAATTTCATGGCGTATGACTTTCTAGAGAAAACATTAGTGAATGTGTGAAGGGAACACGCAGCCGTAACACAGGATAGAACATTCTTACTGGTCCCAAACACAATCTGACCATAGTTATAACAGCCATTTAATTTCATGAGTAAAGAGAGCATGCTGATCAAACCTTAACACTGAACAGTATGTGTACACATGGAGCTGTGAGGGAAGTGTGCAGACAAGCATGTGTGCAAACAGACAAGCACCATGTGACTGTGTCTTTCTAGTTTGCTTGCAAGAACCACATGCGTCCAGCGTTGTCCGGCCTCCCTTGCGAGTCATTAACCACAAATCGTCTTATGTATAGTGAGGGATTTAGTGAACCGGGTTTTTATTTTTCCATCATGTAATTTTTGTGCCACTTCAAGATGGATACTCTGAATTTGGAAACTCATGCAGAAAGATAGTGATTATAGTTTATGTAGCATATACAGTTTTTGGATGAAGCTACGAATTATTTATGACTTTGGGGGCAGAATGTTTAAAGTTGCAGCAAGTATTAGCGTTAACAGCTGTTTACAGCCTTTTTGTTTGTTGCGTTTATAATATAACAAGCTTATAAAATGCCTTCTGAGCAGCGCTACTTCTTCAGGGCAGACTGCATGCTACAGTGACTTGGTATGAGAAAGTAACAAGACAGTCTGTACACGCTGGGACTAGCTGGTTAGCACTTTAGCATTCAGTTAAGTCATGTTTCTGGCCTGAGTAACATAAATCCAAAATTCACTCTGCTTTTAGATCTTTTGTGGTCTTCCCTAACTTCTCAAGCAACATGCACATAGGTCTACAGTATAGCTGGTAAATGTTCCATTATGTGCACCAGCTACTCGCTAACTTCACTAACATTAAAGGAGCTATTTGTAAGTTTTGCTATTGCTACATAGCCAACGTTAGCTTTAACAGTTGTTTACTTACCAGTCTAGAAGAAATGTTGTTTCTTTGCTTATGCTTAATGGGCTGTTCCAATCAGTATGAGATCTTAAACATAAACAGCTGTTGTAACGAGGTCATTAATTAAGCTAATTGATGTATTAATTAGCAAATATGTTCACATCACATAACACATGCAGGGCATCAACATAAGCATCATATGTGGGACTTTAACAAGTTGTATTTTTTACTAAAATTATCTTATCCTCATTAATATGCATATTTATGCAGCATGGGGCCCCACAGTGTAAATTAGATCAGTGTCACCATGTGAGTAGCTGCAGTGTAAACATGAAGCTTCTGTCATTTATTAATACTGACGGACCTGTTGAAACACACAGACACACAGGATGAAATATCACCATGGCACTGTAGAAGAGAAGGGAAGAAAACTTTATCATTTAAAATGTATATTAAATGTTGCTAGGATACCAGTTCTACATGCAGTAATTAAGTGGAGGCAAATACAGTTTGCTAAGTTTGCAAAGAAGCTATTATTGCCAGTGTAACTTGCATTGCCGGACCCATATTTCTATGGTTAACGTTAAAGGAACTTACTCCACCAAATATCAACATTTTCAGTATTAAAGGTAAAGCGTAGTTTCTTTTTTTTTATTGTCAACAAATCCTATGAAAAGATCAAAACTAACAATGAGCTGATCATACCACAAAGTTTTTTTCTGATCTTCTTTATTCCTCTGTGCCACAGAGCAGCTGCATTGTTTCCAAAAACCATTAAAAACACATCAGTGATCCACAATGTGTCACTGGGGGACATGTTCCTTCATTACAAAGAACACAGACACTGGAGTTTGTTTTGATTCAGTCCTACATGCACCGCCCTACTGCTGCTACAAATACTCGCGCCAAACATGGATTAATCCACAGACAAAAATAGCCACCAACAAATGAACTATTTACTCATATTTAAGCACTGTTAAAAACTGTTAAAAACTACACTCTCCTGAATGGTCGGGCAAAGTTTGGTGTTTTCTCCTTCATGCTGCAGTGCTGCAGGAATGACGTATTTTTTGTTTGGCTATGAATGAACTACACCTTTTTGTCAAGAGCACCTGAACATGGTGGACACACAGGGTGACTCCAAAAGCATCAACCCTACATTTAGTGGCCTACTCACTCTACACGCATGAGCTACAGCAGCCCCTCTCAAACTGCTCCAACAGAATTGTCCACTTCTATACTGTTGCGTGATACTATCATAAAACTTCAGGGCAATAAATGGCCAATCATAGAAGTAATTTTGTAAAGAAACCATGAGTGTTTCAAACAGAGCTGCTTTTTCTAAAGTTAGATATAATTTCGAACTCAATATCTTTGGGATTTAACTGTTGGTCTGACAATACAAGCAATGTGAAGATGTCACCTTGGGCATTGGTAGACTGTGACAGGTATTTTTCCCTGTTTTCTAATAGTTTAAAGCAAACACTTAATAGCTTAATTGAGAAAATAATTTAATTGCTAATGAATATACGTCTTAATTGCAGTTGTGCTGAATAACGGTTAAAAATGCAGAAGTGGTCTGATATGTTTAATGGAAAACAGGGAGACTATCCCTCAGAGAAGAGGCAAAGATACTAATTTGTTTTTCGAGGAGGAGCCGAAGCAGATGAGAATTCAATGCAGCCGCAGGATATTTTCAGTTGAGTTAAGAAAGCAGTGTTGAGAGAAAATGGGTACAAGAAAAAGGTAAATTGCTCCATTTCATTACAAGATCATTACTGAACTGCAGTGTCCATCACAGACTGATGTTCTGTAACACTGCATCTTGACCAAAATTGCCAACTCTACCCAAACCTTGACACAGGGAGTGATTTCAGTGAGAGCTCTTAACATTGATGCTCTCGATTCTGATACCCGTTTCTCTCACTGCATCTCCCTGAGCATTCGACAGCCCAAAGCAAAACACAGGCCGCTGAAGGTTAGATGTTGATTCATGGATCTGCTTGATATGATGCCTGCTCATCCAAAAGTATGTGATATCGACTGTTTGTTCCTCCTTCACTGTCTGACTGGTAAATTTCCCAGATGTGTGTACCTGACTGAAAGTGGGATGCTGCTGTCTGCATGATGATGTAGGCCTATGGGCGGAATGAACTGATGTGTGAAGTGAGTTTGATTTTGTGTGAGCTCAGGTTCAAAGGAGCTATTTGAAACTTTTGCTATTGCTACATAGCGTTAGCATTAACAACTGTTTATTTACCAGTCTAGAAGAAACATTGCGAGTTCAGCATCAAACTTAATTCCTTTACTCACCAATAGCTGTCTCCAGTGGTGGAAAACAACCCTCTTGTTTGCTTCTATTTCCATCGCTTTTTTTCCCTTTCACTGAAGTTAGCATGCTAACCAGCTAGCCACTGGCTATGTAGCAATAGTGAAACTTACAAATAGCTACTTTAAAGCTACTGAACCAGCAAATTCCTGCTACTTGACCACAAAACCATACATGACAAGAGTGTTATGCAGTGCACTGTTTACTCTTGTCTCTATCAAGTATTTTCTCTGACTGAGGTTAGCAGGCTAACCAGGTAGCACAGGCCCATCACATCACTTTCTGAGAGTTTCTCTTCTGTAGCCTGCACTCTGTCCTGAAGGCGTAGTGCTGCTTAGAGGGAATATTATAACCTCTTGTCTTTTAAACACACAGAAAACTGTTCTGTGGCAGAGAAAACTTAAAAATAGCCCCTCTAAGAGCATAGATGAATGTAATATAAAGCAAGACTAAGTACATTTTGCAGTTGCTTCTGCTGAAGAACAGCACAATAATATAATTAAAGGTGGAAATTAACATTATAGACTTCCCTCTTACTCCTCTTTGTCATCCATGTCTTAACCAATCACTCCAGCCCTCTCACTTTGTCCCTTATCTCTCCCCGTCCATCTCTCCATCCATCCATCCGCTCATCCGCTCATTCTGGTTTGATCACAAGGGAGAAACAAAACTTTGCAGCCTCTACTAATTCACTCAGCCCCTCCATCCAACTGTCCAGCTGTTCTCTCTGTCTCATCCCCGAGGATAAGTTGAAAGCAGAGAATATATTCCCTTCTATCATGGAGGATTTAGGGGACCATCTCAAGTTAATGAGGGGTTTTAAATCTTAAGAGAAAAAACAGAGCAGACGATGATAGAAGAGAGTTATTTAAGGGCAGAGGAGTGTGCCTAAGTGCACTTGTGTGTGTGTTGAAGAGTGCAGTTGATGTATTGTTATACACTCTGAGTTTTTAAGTGATTTGCTTCCACAGATTGATGAGTACGGCAGTCAGTGCAGCCACAGACAGGTTTAGTCACATGTTCCACATACCACCAGCCCATATATCTATCTCTCTCTCTCTCTCTCTCTCTCTATATATATATATATATATATATATATAAGATCTATCTCATACAGCTAAGTGATCCACATTAGCAGTTTATTAGGTACACCCAGCTAAAGTTAATGCAGCAATATAAGAGTCCTGCAATAAATTCTCCTTCATGAAGGTTATAATGTTCATTAAACTGTGTGATAATTTTGCAGGATGTAGTTTTGTGGTGAAGTGTTTCTGTTAGTTAGCCTACCCCCACTGATAGTAATAATAATACAATAATAAAAACACCTGTTTGTACAACACATACATTTTCAACAGCACCACAAACTGCAGCATTAGACTGTTCCCTAACTCTCTCTACCTCCCCGCCTCCTTGAGCATCAGCATTTAGGTGTGGTGTCACTTATCTCCATGCGTCATGTTCATTTAGTGTTGTGTATCTCAGGCCCTGCCGGGTGGACTTGTAAGTTCAGGAACAGGTCTGAGTCAAGGTTGCTCAGATTTGTTCCAGGGAATTCCAGCACATGCCTGAAGCCAAATTAAAATGTGTGTCACATTACAATTTGCAGTTTAAAATCTTAATGTGAGTGTCTTAATGGAACAACAAAATTCTGATAGTAATAGAGAGAATAATCAGATGAATACCAGTCAGAAAGAAAAAGCTGAAAGAGAAGGGGGGGGGTAAAGTAATCTATAAAACCAATCTATTAACCTAGTAATCTACTGGTCCCTTGTGTAAATTTGCACCAAGCACTGTGCGTGTGTGACTATAAACAGCAGTGCCAACAGGGCAGGGCGCTGAAGTGAAGTGGGTCACTGCAATGTGTTTCAGGGGTGATTTTCAAGGCAATCCATCTGGTAGTAAAGCACTGTCATCCATAGAATGTTTTTTTTTCCCATGATTACCTCAAATACTGAAATAAAAGACGGTATTTAATCAAATGCAATACAAAGATATGGATTCAGAAATTTCCAAGAATACCTTTATTGAATACTTACATCTCTGTTGTAGTCTAAACATGTTATTGGACACTAATAATTTCTGCTGTGCCTGAAGAGATTCCTTCCTAACGTGACTATACTGTAAAAGATGCAGGACATTTAAGGCTCAGCTGCAGTTGATACTGAGGTCCAGCCTGAATTAGCCAAGTCAAGTGGCTGTCTTCCAATGTTACAGTCTTCTAACATGACTACAATGGTCTGTCGAAGCCTTATAGTTGGGCTGAATTTGGGAATGCACTTCTGCATGGATTGAAGATTTCACTTCCCTTCTCTTTCACTGGACAATGAAAGCATGTCTACCTGGCCAGTATGAACAGGAGGACAAATTACACCAATTACCACAAATTACAATTACGACAATAACGCTGAATATGTCAGTGCAAGTTAGTTAGTATGGTATTCAGAGAGACTGGAAAATATCTGAGCCTGCTCTGCAAGTGATAGAATTATATCATGTTAAACTTGGGTACAGTCTTAATTTTGATGGAGCTGGGTTGTAATAGCAGCAGATTGTTTCTGCTATTTATAAATGTAAATATATCAAAACTGATACGTGAGAGGTTCCGAAAATAAAATTCAAGCTTCCACTGTTTAATTTTAGCTTTTGCATGTTTCAATTATTACACCATATTGATGCTTGTTTGAGGTTAATGACGCACTGAAAATCTGGCTTAGATTTATTTTGGTGCTGGCACTCGGTAATGCACGATTGTCTACAGAGAAAAATCACTGGACGGTACTACAGAGAGAGAGAGAGAGAGAGGGAGAGAGAGAGAGAGAGAGAGAGAGAGAGAGAGAGAGCAATGGAGAGAGTGAGAGAGAAAGAGAGAGGACGAAGTGATCTCCCAACTGGGCAGGACAACAAAGTCATACAGAGGAATAATTCTGGTCAGGCCAGGGATGAGAAAGAGGAAATCAGTGCCAGTATCTGCAGATGGTAAAAAATGCTTTTTTGGTCAGTCAGAGCCATTGATTGAGAGTCCAATCAGTACAGTTTTCTGTGGCTGCCATGTTGCCTTTGCTATGTGACTGGTGGTTGTTTTTAAATCTTAACTAAATGTTTCTGTTCAAGGCCTGAAATTCAACAAAGACATGTTGCAGCCCTGCTGTCAGGCCTTGGTAGATTATAGATAGACTGAATAGTCTTTGTTTTTCTGTGATTCCCAGATGAAAATAATCTTATTTTATAGATAAGATAGATTGATTGATAGATTGAATGATTGATTGTATTGATCCTGCAAGGGAAATTTTTATGTCACAGCAGACTGGTGATAACAAAATATACAATATATGCATCAGAAAGGGAAATGTAAGAAAGTTTGGAGTGCAATAAGACCTGTCCGCACGGCTCAGATGCTGAGGTCTGCTTGTATTATTGTATCTATTGTATTGGGCTTGTTGGTGTTTTTAGCTGTGCCACTTTTGGTAGACATGCTTATAAGACAGTTATCGGCAGGACGACTAGGTCATTAGAGTTAGAAGTTGAAGTTAGCATGCTAACCAGTTATGCCCGGTCCATCTCATCACTTTCCGATAGTCCGATACTCACTATAGCCTCCAATCTGCTCTGAAGACATAATGCTGCTCTTTTATAACCTCTTGTCTCGTATAAGCAACGATGGCAGAAGCACCATCCGCTCCCGGCAAGAAACCATGTTTGGCAGCAGAGAAAACTTACAAACAGCCCTTTAAGTGAAAACCATTCCACCATGACTTGAATACCTCCCACCCAATGGTTTGCAATGAAAAGACTAAACACTGGGTAAAAGATGATAAGGCAATGTTAGTGTAAATTGTAGGGCACAACCATTAATCCCTGCCTCATATCTGCCACTTTTTTACTGCTTAAAGATGGCTTGACAGATGGAGAACAAAGGTCAGACAAGAGTAAATTCAGTAATTCAGCAAAGATGTTCATACCTCCTTTCTGAGTTTCTGCATTTACCATTTTAAATGGACGACCTTTTCAGGCAAGCAGCAGCTTTGAAACAAATAAATGCCTGCAGTGTTTTTCTCCATATACTGCACATCTCATGGTGCTGTAGAGAAGCCTGTGAAAGTGCATTAGGACCACTCACCTTTGGAACCAAATATTAACGGTATTGTTTTGAGTGGGATGGCCACTGCTTTATATTCAAGGAAATATTCCACTTCAGCGTTTTAAATCACAGCTCTCTGACAGTGACTAATTTCCTCAGTGGAGTGCCCTTTGCAAGCTTCTCCCAGCCTATATGGAGTTTAGCAGAGCAATGTGAGCCGAGCTTTAGAAGAAGCGGGAAAGTTAATATTCATCTTCCAACAAATGCAGATGAAAATCTGTCACACAAGTGAAACTCCACGTTTAAGGCCACACAGGTCAGACCTCCTACTTTCTCTTATGTCCATCTCTAACTATAGAGTCGCTTTAAATGCAGCTGCAGAAGTGATCAAAAACTTTTTGTGAGAAAGATACTTTGAACCCTCAGTTTTTGAAACCACTTATCCTATTCAAGTGTGAAGGCAGCTGGAGCCTATGGGTAGAGAAAGATAGCATTATGGTAAAATCAGTGGCTGAGATGTCACTGAGTGCTTAACTGGCTTAAAATAGTGTATAGGTGCCTGTTAAAGAAAAGAAGAATTTTGTGATTGTTAAGATGACTACAATTCCCATTTCCTAGATTAATTTTCAGGAAGACAATTCTGAGGTGGAGTGTCACCCCAAAGGTGGACTACAAAAGTCCCATGCTCTACACTAACAATGAAACAGTTTTAGAGAAAAAAAGAACTGCATAAAAAAGACACAGGGTGACTGGGTGGTAAAATTGAGACAAAAAAATATGATAAATGTTCCTTCAGCTACAGATGGAAGTCAGTGTCTTTGGTCTGAAAACCATTCAGCTTTACTCACAGACATTTGCCAGGCTCTATAGCACCGAGTACACTTCAGGCTCCCACACATTCAGGTCGAACATTGTAAACTTGGAAGCAAGTCTGGACGTTTTAGCTATTTTATACCAGTTCAACCTGAGGTGGTGAGGCTCAGTGGTCTAAGGCACTGGATTTAGAGGTGCTATTGCACTAACTGGAGGGCGATGAATTCCTGAATGTCATTGGGCTTCTCCATCACCATTTTCAGAATGGCACATTGTTTCCTAGTAGACGAACATTGGAAGATCCGGTGGCCGATCCGGTCCTCTTTTTAGTAAGTCTACATGGTTTTGCATGTACTCGCTCATATAAGAATATAGGTACAAGTCCATTATGAGCAGAGTGGCGCAGCGGAAGCGTGCTGGGCCCATAACCCAGAGGTCGATGGATCGAAACCATCCTCTGCTAAATGAGAATCCTACAGTTTTTCTTGCCTAAATAAATCAATGCAGTGTGTGTCATTATTAAACCAGTGACAACCCCCACACCCAAGGCCATGACTGCATTTCCTGAAATGCTTTCTTTGGATACCATAGTTACATAATAAACAATTAAGAACACAAAGTAAATATTAAACAGAACTGTGACCCCAGCAGTTAAAGCACTTCCTTTTCCGGTAGTGTGGCAGAGAGGTCTAAGAGGTCTAGACTCATTCTCTAATTTCTCAGGACTTCAGGGTTTGAATCCCACTGCTGCCAATCAAATGTTTATCCTTGAGTGTTCAGGTTATCCACTCAGTGCCATCTGAAGATACTGGCACTGTGTTTTAGAGTTGTTGTTGGACGCGGTGAACGTTTTTACCAAAAATGGAGCTGGAAGACGTTTCAGGCAGGAAAATGGGACGTGTCATCTAAATTAATGTATTTCAAAACCTACTGGGGGGGGGTCCTCATGATTAAGTGTACACTCAATTACTGATGAGAAATTGATTTGAAACCACAGAGTGTGTCCACACTCTTCCACCAGAGACACAGCAGAGTGGCGCAGCGGAAGCGTGCTGGGCCCATAACCCAGAGGTCGATGGATCGAAACCATCCTCTGCTGATGGCAAAAATTATCGAATATCCAATCAATCTTAGTAAGCCACAACCACAAGTGTCTTGATTGACATGTGTTTACCTTTTGCCGCTCCAGTCACTCAACCATTCTCCTCTGATCTCTCTCATCGACAAGGTGTTTCCCACCACAGAGCTGCTAATAAAGTGCTAGGCTTGGCTAAGAGAGTGGGTTAAGTCTCTGAGGAGGTGTGGGTTTGACTCCTATTGCTTGCAGTCAGATGTTTGACCATTTAGGTTGCATTTTTATTGCCATGCGAGGGCAAAGAGTTTCCCAGTCTGGTGTTCCTTTTTGCAAGTCCATTTAATTTAGCATACATTACCAACAGATAAGAGATTTGTTTGAAATCGCTGACCACAGCTGCAAGCCCCTGTAACAGAAATTGAGAGACTGAGAGCAGAGTCGGGCAGTGGATGTGTGTTGGGTCCTTAACCCAGAGGTCAATGGACCACACCATGAGGCGATGTGGAAGTAACAGAGGTTTTATTAGAAACCCGGCAGCACAGAAAGAGAAAATCTGATTTTTATGCTTACATGAGAAGCTAACATTACCTCTGACATCAAAATCCAATTTGAAGAGTCATTATAATTCCTATCTACTCAAAGTGACATCTGCAGTACCTCCTGTTTACATAGCCAGTTAGCCAGGACAGTTCCATTTCTATTTTTTCCCATTAACTGCAGGAAATAGACTTTTTTTTTTCCATTGGCTAGTGAGGTGAAAACTGACAATTAAGGCTGTTTATTTCAGCTGCCATGCTGTACTGTGCAAGACTAAGTCATCATTTCCTTTCCCAGAATAATTCTGCATTAATTTCCAAAACTTTTGATCTCTGCAAGTGTTAAACTACATAATAAAGACATGATTAAAGTAGATAGAGCTCATTGATATAATACTACTTTTTTATCTAGTGAAAACTAGTATGCAGGGTAAACAAATGTTTTTCATTTTGGTTGGAGGTGTTCTTTTAAAGGTTTGGTATAGGTTTTGCTATTGCTACGTAGCCAATAGCCATAGCTTCCTGAAGACGTAGCACTGCTCAAATGACGTATCATAACAACTCTTGTCTTGTAAACGCAACGATGGCCGAAACTCTTGTCAAGCGACAATCACCACCACCCGCTCCCAGCAAGAAACCACATTCGGTGACAGAGAAAACTTTACAAACAGCCCTTATAATGGCAGCTGATATGAAGTGTATCGCATTCTGTGGACGTCTGATAACAGGGCAGCATGAGTTCAGATCATCTGTTTTAAAAATATCTGTGAACCTCTGTTGTCTTGTCACATCAGTTCGTTAGAGACTTTTGTTCAGAGTCATGTTGAAGAAACGGCACTTTGCCCTGGCTGATCAGTTGGAAAGCAGCTAGGAAAAGGTCTGATGTAAGATTGCTCCTCAATTGCAGGGTAATCATCATATGGTGCCTATCTTAGTTTCTACCGTGTGACACATCTGATCAAACCTTCAGTTATACTTTTTGTCAATGCGGACATCCAGTCGGCAGCCTCTATTCTTACATGGAGTAAGTACTATTAGCTGTTGGCACACATGTCCTTGTATTTCCTGTATGTGATGGCTTGACAGCATTATATTTTCTTTGTTCTGCAGTTCAGACAAAGAGCAAAGTCTGGATAATGTAAGTGTGGCAGCCATTCACACACATCTGGTCGTCTTTTAGGGGTTTTTGATTACAGAAGGATTCCTCAGAGGGTTAGTCAGTGATGGTCAGCGTATTTAATTTACATCTCTGCTGACACATTTCATGGTTAAATTTAGTGCGTTGTTTGCATTGCAAGACACAAAGCAGTTTTATATCATGAATTTACAAGGGAAGCCTTTACTGTATGTAGACGACCTTGTTGAGTTATTGCACATCAAACATTAAAACCATTTCTCTTTCATACTTGAAACGGATGGGTGTTATTACTGCACATTATTTTCTCTGTCCTTTCTCTACTGTTTAACTGCTGCTCTGAAGTTTGTTAGTTCTTGTAAATGTCAGTGATTTTTTTTTTTTATCTCAACTGAATCAAATGGCTCCAATCAGCCTGTGTGTGTGTGTGTGTGTGTGTGTGGCAGTGACACAGCTCCAGCTTCAGACACAAAGAGAAGCTATAAAAAGTGTTCAGAGCTCAATTTTGCTTAAAAGCGGACGAACAAAAAAACCCTGTTGAGGTCAGCTGAAGTTGTTGAGGTGAAATCTAATTTGCACAGGTTGGATGTAAATTAATTAGCCTAATAAAATAATGTGAAACTGTCTGTTTTCATTTGTATGTGTTGCTTCTTTCATACCTTGAACTCTAGAGAAGAACTCTAAGGATGCTGTGTGTGTATGCAGTTTGTGTGTGTGTGTGTGTGTGTGTGTGTGTGTGTGTGTGTGTGTGTGTGTGCGTGTGTGTGTCCTCTATAAAGCAGCCCTCTGGATGCTGATCTGACTCAGAGCTGGATAAAGGGCCCTTGTCAATTTCAGTTCTTGTGTATGAGTGTGTGTGTGTGTGTGTGTGTGTGTGTTCACATTTGTAATTATATGCAATTGCAGTATAAACAAGCGTGTACACTTCTCACTTTGTGTGTATTTGACCATGAACACACAGTTTTTTGTTTGTGCGTTTGTGTTGTCACAGATCTCCATCAAGAAAGCCATTTTACTCACTAGCTGCCTGACGTGAAGGTCGGTTTCCTCCTCCTCATTTTCTCTGCATTCATGTCACCAGTGATTTGAGGTGTAAGTAATTATTACTCTCTTTATTAAACATTTTTCAACAAGGAAACTTTAGAGTTTAAAAAAAAAAATTGCAAAAAGAGTAACGTTTTGTGTTTGTGATGTCATGGGGGCTGACGTCGGGCTAATGCAAATGTGCAGTTTGAGAAGCACATACATACTGTGTGGCTACAGTTGAGACTGTAGGTCACACAATGCACCATGGCACAAAACTTGACAAACAAACATTACAAAGAAACTGCTGAAGGACGTTCAAGTAGCAATCTCGAAGATCTCCATTTCATTATCTTTGGCAACATCTACATGGTAATTGCAGGTTTGTTTTTGAACCGCACTTTCATGATTTGTATTGCTTGTGATTTTGAGGGTGAGTCTTACCAGACATCCTACTTCATAAAAATGTTAAATACAAGGACTTCTATATAATTTCACCAATGGGTCAGAAGCTCAATCACCATTGTGTTACCTCACTTTGATGATAGATTGTGACTTAAAATACACATAGTCAAATGAAAATCTTCAAGATACATTTTTCAGAGCATCACACACACACACACACACACACACACACACACACACACACTGTCTAAAATGACTGTTTGTATTGACACATTTTCAGACATGAGCTACATAGGTCAAATAAATGTAAATAAAGTCTAAAAGAGCCATATCAGTAAATTATTCTCCAGGTTGGATTAACAAAAGAGGAACTGGAGCTAGCAGTGAATTTGGCTGAGATTTATTTTTGTGCTAGATATTTTAATTCTACCTCATTCCAGTTTTCATGGCAACCTGATCTGACCAGAACAAATTGAGGCAACAACCACTCTGCTTTGTGTAAACTAGACAAGCTTGCATCCAACCTACCTACATCATATGCAGAAATAATATCCCCCCCATTAATTAGAGTCAAGGACATATTTGCCACTGAGTGTGGAGGGACACACACACACTTTTAATATTTCACATTGACACTGTCACCAAAGTCTCTGTGAACACTGTCCCGGACTGTCCAGCATAGTACAAATGAGAGAAGATCTGAGTTGATAAAATGTTGATACACTCATCTAAATCACCTTCAGGTTTTACTGTGAGCTCAAAGCAATGAGCTGAACAGCACCAGACAGAGCTTTACCCATCTTTTTTTTTTTTTTTTGCCCTGGGTTTTGTCTCTCAGACAGACAGAATAAAGGGCTGCTCCACTTCACCGGTGAAGGTTGTTGGAGCTGCGTGCAGCCTGAAATGAATTCCTGCAGGAACTAGTCAAACCTGAATAAAAGATTCTACTGGCTTTGTTTTTGGGATAATGTTTTTTTTTTATTTACTGCAAATGTTCCTCTAAAAAGATTCTACCATTAAACAAGACAGTCAAAGATAAAAGTGCTGTGTTCTCACAACATACAGTACTGAAATGATCAGGTGTCCGTACATTACAAACATTAACAACACAGAGGTTTACACAGCCTTTCTTGTGGCACAATCATTATTATTAATCACGCAATAACTAATGTTATTATAAGTTGTTATTTGTCAGGTTGATTACATATATAAACTAAATAGCAGAAATAAAGCTGCTTTGAAATAATACAGCCAAAAAACACTGACCACCCCTCTTTCTCCATTGCTTTCCAGAATTAATGCACACGTTTTGCTCCGTGTAGAGAAAGATATCCTCTCCGTCTCTTCTCTCTCCTCCTGTTCCATGTGGTATCTTTTGCCTGCAAACATCACAGACAGCCCAGGGTTGTTAAACACGAGTGATGTTGCCCTGCAGGGCTTGTGGGAGTTGTCGTTCAAACAATACTCATGCAGTTACCACATGCCGCCATGTGGAGTCGCTAATGAGCTTAATTGCAATGTGTGGTTTTAAAAATTAGAGAAAAAAAAAGAGGGTTCACACACTGGGAAATTTTCTCATCTTATATTCAGAACAATCTCTATATATCATCAGCATGAATGTAGACTCTACATTATCTGTTCTTTTTTTTTCTGTGAAGGTCGTTTGAGCAGGCTTCTGTGTCCATGCAGGTGTGTGCGTGTGTTTGTGTGTGTGTGTGTGTGTGTGTGTGTGTGTGTGTGTGTGTGTGTGTGTGTGTGTGTGTGTGTGCGTGTGCCTGAGGCCTCTGCAATTGGCATTCCAGCCCACATGTAGTCATTCTGTCTCGCTGATTGAGCCTGTTGTCTAAATGAGGAGCGGTTAATTACCTCCTCACAGCAGCGCCGTTCACCATGCAGCCTACCCACCAAGACCACAGAACAGAACACAACACGACACCTCTGGTTAACAAATTAGACAGAGATGCAAACAGAGGCAGGGGGAACGGAGATGCCGCAACAACCGAACAGTGGAGGGAAAGAAATGAGAGAAAGGAAAGAATGGGAGAGGGGAGAAGAAAAGGAGAGATGAGATTAAAGAGCTGGATGCTGTTAGCTAGCAAATGAAAGCCGGGGAAAAGAAAAGAGGGGGAGAAGAATGGGGAAACACAGAGATGACGTGGAAGAGGAAGAAGAAGAATAAAAAACCACGGGAAGCTGGTGAATAAATGATAGGCCAAAAGAGGACGGTGAGAACTCAAAGCAGATGGAACAGACAGGTTGAATCAAATGAGAGGGGGATGCTCATATAAACGGGAGAAGGGGGAGGAAATAGAAAAGAGAGAGGTAGAGAGGAAACTAGACCGACACCAAAACCACAGGAAGCTGCTTTAACAAATGGGGCTGTGCCACAGCCTACTAACTCTGTGCTGTGATAAGGCCCATTTTTCATTAACGCTACGATTTATCAACACAGTGCTGAGAGGATCGTAGCAGGGGCTTTTGATTAAGGCCATTAGATATTAGACATTAGCCATGAGATTACTCACACTGCTGGGTGTGTGTTTGATTTTTTATGCCAGGGCTTGCCGTGGGCAGAGTCTGTACCCTGCTGACTGCTCTCTTTGAAGCAGCCCTTGACAATGATGGGGTCTCCCCAGTGGCTCAGCGGGTGAAGGAGTGTGTCATGGGTTAAGTATGCTGTTCTGAGTTTAACCTTTGTCATGCCATCTCATCTTTTTCTCCCTCTGCTCTTTTCTGTCTCGTCTGTCACTCGCTGTCCACTTTCCTCCATTTTTTATAACCTCAGGAGTCTGCATGAACTGTTTTTAATATAATGCTGTACATCTGTAAATATGTGAATCCATATGATTTATATTTGTCTTCATTTTATCATGTGTATTAAAAAGTAAATATAAGACTTAAAGGTCCCAAGGTCTAGGTTCTATATTAATACTGTGAAAGCATGAAAGCGCTCAGTCCACAGAGAAATGCACACAGCCTGTATTCAGAAACTGAGCCTTAAAACCAGCTGTCAGGACTTCCTGAACTTTGTGATGTCACAACAAATCAATCTCTGCTGTCAGCTATGAACCAAGTCCCTCCCACCTGGACCCACCATCCAACCTTGCGGGATTTGGATTCTCTGAGTGTTTTACCTGAAATCTGCTATATTTTTATTCAAGTAACAACAGGTCGTGAGCCAATCAGAGGAAAGGCTCAGAGCCTCCTCTCTTGATTGACTCACGACTTATTGTTACTAGAGTATGTAGAAGAGTATTTAAAACTACACTGAGGTGTTTTTTTGGTTCTTTAAACCACAAATATCTATCTGTATGGCTCAATACTTCAAATAAAACACAGAAAAAGTGTCAAATATTGTTTGTAAAGTTGCACTAGTTAAATCATATAAACAACAGATCAGTTGAGTCAGTCAGTCACTTGGAATGATGAACCCATGGAGAATTATGACCTGACTTTGTTACTATCATCTATAAGGAGCATTTCTGGACCTTTTAGCTCATTGTTTTGGTTTGTCAACAACTATCTTTTAGCATTTAGCATCTAAAGTGACATATTTTTTTGCAGGAATAAGACCAAAAGAGAAATAATAGCAGAGTGAATATTAGACTTACATTCATAATAGGGCCAAAAACACAGATGAATACTGATGTTTCTATGTGTCTGCTGGATGAGTAAACAGGAAGCTGTTTGCTAACATATTAGCCATATTGATTTTTTTAAAGGTGATATTTAAATGCTGTTCTCAGCTTGCTCTGATGCCTCAAAGCAGCCACATTTGAACATTGCTGACCGGAGAACTTCCTAGTGGTAATAAAAAGGACACTGTGTTAATGCACACCCACCCATCCAACCAGAGAATGAATGAATGTTGTTGCTGAAACCAAAACAGACCGGTGTCACATGCAATGGTGATTACATCTTCAGACCATTACCTGAACAGATCCTGTCTTATTTGGACTCTTATTAAATGAATAAGGGTAATTGTGATTCTTTCATTTGAAAGCTCCACCTGATATAATTCAGCGTCTAAAGACATAAAAGCAGATATGCAACTCTCAACTTCTACTTTTGCTGTGCCACTCACTTTCAGAAAGATTTCTTGGCCTTACAAGAATCATTATCACCAAAATTATTTGAGAAAATACTGTTTGTGTTGCTGATTATTTTTTAATTATTGAACCGTGGTACTGCTGAAGTAGTGGAAACTGAAGCCTCAGAGAATATGAGTGCAGCACTTGAGTTGAACATGAGGACAAATTTCATTGCATTGGCAAGAGGCTGTGAAGTAGAACGTCTGTTTGCCTTGAAACCTTTTATTTTGAAAAATGTTTGATTTTCCTATGTTGTTTGTTTACATGTACTTCAGTCTAAATGAGTTGACAAGACGCCTGTTTGGGTCTTTCAGCGAACTCAAGCACCTTTGCTCTTGACTTTGAAAAGAAAATTGATATGTGCTGTCTGTGGTTCGACAGCTGTTTTCAGTTGAGTGAGTAATAATTACTGCACTCAGCAATTTCCTTTGCCACCAGTTTGTGGAGCATGTTGAAAAGGTTCCAGTCTATTAGTAATGCATAAATATTTTGCTTGTGCTTTAATAAACATTATCAGATAAACTGTGCAAACACAAAATTAAAATTTTATTAAAATTACTTGTTTTTCAAAATAGTTTCAGATTAGAAATAATTTTGTCGTTGCTAGTGCTGATATGTTTATACCCTGCAAAATTAATTAAAGCGTACGTCAACAACAAATTTACTTAATTTAGTATCTATTTAAACATGCATTCAGTGATTTATTCACCACTTGGTGGTAGTGGAACAAGCTAAAAACACAACCTGTTGATATATCAACTATACAGTGTTAGCTAACAGCTGATGGGTAACAGAAAAAAGGGAAGCCACTAGAACAACACACAAAGGGTCATAGGATCTGGTGTCTTCAGAGACACAGCAAAATCCAAAATTCATTCCTTTTTAGCTCTGCTTTTGGTCTCCACCCAGTTCACGAGGGAAGTATCTGACTCTGTAAACCTACTATTGTTATTTTCACTGTAACAATCAACAATTTCTCAACCCGGTTGAGGCAGAAGGCCTGTTAAAAGGGAGTTTTTCTTCCCCCTGTCGCCAACTGCTTGCTCATGGTGGGAACTGTTCAATTTATCTTCATAATATTGTAAGGTCTTGAACTTACCCTTTAAAGTGCCTTGAGAAATTGAAATGCTCCACCAGCGCTTCAGCAACTTTGTCTGCTGTTGGGTGCTGGGCATTTGATCCATTTGTAATATGAAGACATTGATCAGGGCAGCTTTCATTTCAAGTAATTCTCTGCACACAGGTTCATCACTGCAGATAATGGCTGGCCCTTGTTTATTTTCAGAGTCGCCCCCTCCCCTTTACTCGCAACATAGCTTCACAAATGAAATACTTATTTCTAGGTTTAGATGACAGATGAAGTTTAGGACCATGTTTGATTTTACAGTATAGGAAGCAGTGCCAGTGAAAGAAAACTCGAGGGAAAACAAGTCCATGTTTGAACTATATGACGGACTAAGGAGTTTGGTAATGCCACATTTGAGGACAGCACAAAAAGCCTGCCATCATAGCCTCCTCTGGCTGCATCCCACTGCTTCCCTGAACTCCTTCCAACAATTCTCTGTTTTTGTATTCTCGACTCAATGAATCATATAAATATTGATAAGGGCTCACATTGTAGTGCAGTCTTGTCCCCGAGATTCATGGTGTTGCACTTGTTTGTATAGACAAAAAAATAAAAAAATGGATGGACAGACGGCTGGAGTTGTGTGAAAAAGAAAACAAAGGAACTGTCACAAAGTCTGCAATTCTGACGGGTTAGGGCTATGAAGTATGAAGTATGTTTTTTTTTATTACGTACTGACACACACCAGACAACAACTCCTCCAACCTGAACGACCATACAGGTTGTTTTCTTCAGCCTTCTGATACGACCCGTACAAGTGTCTCCTGAAATGGCGCCCCTACAGTGGCAGATGTACCGGACTAGGTTGTCATGGTTACAATAACATAAAGACTGTACCGAGAGCATCGTACCTACCTTCATCGCCATGGTTACTATAATAACAGTCATGGCTTGGTTAGGTTTAGGAAAAGATCGTGGTTTCGGTTAAAATAAGGACTTACTTAACATTAGACGATCTTTGTTGTCATGGTTACCATAATAACAATGTGGCTAACTGTCGAAACTTAATGGATAATAGAAATAACATAAACTACTACTTTCACATGGGACTCAAACGCCGCTCTCCTGTGTCATATTCCTGTGTTTTGTTGACCCATCCATCCACCACAGACTTTGTCTCTCTTTATACTACGTCACCGCACTTTTCCCTTTGCTCCTGTCACAGTTACTACGACCACTACATGTCGCCTAGCAACAAAACGTATTTTGGTGTATCCAGTGTGTGTTGCATTTAACAGTTGAAATAGATTTTCATCAACTTAATGCTGTATCTCAGTCCGACCACACAGCTCCTCCTGTCCACATGTCGTAGTGACCTTGGGCAGAACACTGAACCCCCCAGAGTTGCTTCTGATTGGTCAGACCAGCGACTTGCACAGTAGCTTGTTGCCATCTGTTTCTGAATAGGTGAATGAGAGGCCAACCGTAAAATGCTTTGGATAACTGCTACAAAAATGAAGCAATTTACCATTTTAAATGATGCTTTTTGGTTTGTGAAATGATTGTGCGCAATTCGACATGTTGCACAAGCCTGGCTGATTTAAAGGGCACTTGTCTAAATGATGTGGTCTTTGACTGTAACATCTGGGGGGAGTGTTTGCTATCTTGGTGCCGTGATTGACTGACTCCTATCTTAAACCATACTGTGCTTACCCGATGACAGGTTGAGACCCTCCGTAATACATAAAAAAAAGATGGCTTCCATTATCTACATCACAAATACTACAGATGCAGTGATCTGTGTTTGTTCAAGTCCCTTCAGTGGATCAGTGGATTCAGTTTTTTTTTTTTTTGGCAGGCCACCATAATACCACCTATTTCTTGTAATGTAATACTGAGCCTGCAGCTGTACAGATAAAACAGAGCAGCTTTTATTTTGCTTACTGATCTGACCATGACAGATATCTCGATTCCTTCATCAGTAAGATGTGTGGGTTTGATAACCGCTATCTTCTCAAGAGGCGGACAGAGCTGTTGCCATAACGATAACCCTGTAATAAACAGAATAATTATGCTGAAGCTCCGGCCAACGTTGTAACGCAAACCTGGCAAGCCTACGAGTACGAGCTGGCCAGTACGATGTGGTTATCAGAGGGGAGGCTATTAGTGAACATCTCTCACCCACTTGACTTTTTCTCTTCCTCCTGAATCCTGACTACTCTTGATTTTTCTATACAACCAGCTGGTGTGATATTTCTTTTTTCCCTTTCTTTAACAAGCAGCCTCTCCTCCTCCTCTTCTGTCTCTCCCTCCTGCTCCCTTTTGCCCGGCCTCTAATTCAATTACTCTTTTGTCTTATCTGCCTCTTCCCTGCTCTCTCCAGCTAATCTGATTATAAAGAAGAGCTGGCAATTAAAACACAGATATGAGAGAGATCTATCCTTCATGCTCGCTGCCTTAATAAGATCCAGCTTCATGCCTCTCATGCAGCTAAAGTTCAATTAGGTGATGCACTTGAGTGAGAGGACGATCTCCTTGTGGCATGTGCAGCACGTCGGCCTCTCCGGGTCTCGACTCTGTTTGTCTGCAGCTGTCTTATTATATAATCTTGCATCTTGAAATAAAGATTTCATTTGCTTATCATCTCTAAAAGTCACCATGAAAAAAATCCGCCAAAATGATTTTTTTTACAAGGCTGCTTACTGTTATGTGATTGCTGATGTTAAGTGCACTGATTGCAGCATGTTTACTTACAACACCATCAGATAACTGCGTATTGCTGAACCTCAACAGCAGCTATAAGAGAAACAGATGAGGAAGATACAGGCAGGTTATGTGTTACTGTTTCAGTCTGTGTTTCCCTCTGACTCACTGTCTGATCGCGGCTCTCGAACACAGCCGACTCATTTGATTCTGTAACTACAAATAATTTTAATAATTTGAAAACAGATAACACTATCTGATGGCAATATTCCTCACCCTGCCATCTTGGTTATTAAGCAAATAAAGTCTGAAGGATTTCGTCCAGAGCATGCTGACATTCATAAAGACTTAGTTGATGTGTGTTCTTGCAATAAGATGTATGATTGATAAGCCAATGATAGGAACTTTTATGTTGTAGCCGACTGGACCACACTGTTAACTTGTTTGCTATCTCAGTCTGATTGCGCACTAAGAGATTACATCCATGGCAAAAACTGGAGAATCGTAACGGAGGGAAAGGGAGTCAAGAGACAGATGGTGAATCGACAAGCGACCCAAGTGAGTTTTTCAAGTGGGCCTGCGATGGAAAAGGTTGGGAGGTACTGACCTAATTAAATACACATATAAAATTTTTTTTTTTTTTCTCATAATAACACAAGACAGGTATTCTCCGGAATCACACGCACTACATAGAACTAGATGTACAGTATATTTCTGCCTGTATCTTGGTTGTGGGTAAAGGTGAATTTGTCAATACCAACGAAACCTTTCACATTACACACAGTAGCTTGATCTATTATTCTATTATTAAGTTATTCTTGGAATTGGTAGCTATGATGACTTTTCTGTCACATCTTGTCTTAGACCCTCTGGTGTTAATTGCTGCTGTAGCCTGTTAGCGGTTTGCGGCCTCCTGCCGATCACAAATATTTTTTCACAGCTTATATTTACTCATCTGGCACAGCTGGTTCAGTGTGTGTGTGTGTGTGTGTGTGTATGTGAGTATGGGAAGTTGAGGTTTGCTTTGTGGTTCATTGCCTCTTCTCAGAGAGCACACTGTTTGTTTCTATACTATCTACACGTGAATACTTTTGACATCATACTTTGTACTAGAGTAATGTTATATATATATACACACACACACACACACACACACACACACACACAAAACTTGTCCTAAGAGATTTACAAGAATCAAACACTTAAACAAGCAAACCCCAGTCCTATATAGACTAATGTGTGTTGCTGACTGACTGACTGACTGAGTGATAAAGTTACACCACTGGTGTGCCGAATGCCTGGTGACTGAGTGATGAGGTTACACTATTGGTTGGCATGCCGGTCTTTGTCGCTACATCAGCTGACCTTTCAGACCTCTTTAGTGACTTGTTTTTTCAAATTTCAAAATCTAGCAAATTCAAGGACACAAGACTTTGCCGTCAGTCGACGTGTCAGTTTTGCCCTGCAAGAGCGAAGCCAGGCTTTCCGGACTGACTGCATGGCAAGCTGATGTGCAAACAAGCCTCTAACTTTCTCGCTGACTTGTCTTGTAATTTATGTGTTTGGTGATTTTGTTTAGCTCTGGTTATAAAATCAGGATTTTAGCAGCAGCAGAGCAGCAGCTTGGAAATGACTTGGAAATGAACATGTAATCTTAATGAGTCACCTTCCGGTCATTATTTAAGACTTGTTCCATTGTCTGATGTGAAACAGAAACAGAAAAACATGTAAATGAGAACAGATTTATTGGGAATTCATCTATATTAAAATACTGTACGCTTGACCTAGTTTTGTTTCTCTTTTTCCCCTTCTTGATTCTTAATATGTGTCTGTTATTTCTGAATTCTCTTTGTTTGGACTTGTGCAATATATTAAGCCTACAGGAGAAACAGTTGCAATGATAAAATGTTACAATGATTAAGGTCTACACTGTTAAGGCAGTTTGTTTGACATAAATTCTTATTAAAGAAATTTGCTTCCATGTTTTCAATTTTAGATCCTCTGCAGTTTAATACACAGGGTCTCAAAAAGCCACCTCAACTACATTAATCATAGTTTTCAATCAAAATTTATTTTGTTATTTATGTTTGATATTTCAGAAAATTTGCTTTGTCCAAAGTTTGCAACAACACTGTATGTGATTCAAGGTTTGATGAGTCTTCCCAATTCAGGGAAGAATTGTGATGGATGTGAAGAAGGGCATTAAAGTAGAAACATCAGGAGTCCAATTAGGCTGCTGTGGGACAGATATATGAGAGGTCTGGAGGGAAAAGACTCAACTTGCAGGATGTTTTGTAGTGTTGTGTTAACAGAGCCTACACTGAGCATTAAATGGTGCCTAGAGAATGGAGAGACAGGAGGTAGGTGTGGGTGATATATCCGAAAAGTAAATTTACAATGTACAAGGATAATGGACTTTTTCTTGCAAGATGCAGGAAGACTAAAGCCTGATATCAACAGTTTTTTAACTGGAGGAGAATAATAAGAGACCTGCACCACTGCACTGCTTGCGAGGCTGTCATCATAATGCATATTTAAAAATGTGGGTTATCCCATAGAGCTCTGGACTGTCAGAACCAGATGCGTTACGCATGGACTTCCAGAGTTACCACTTTGTGACTGAAAAAGAAGGCATTAGTGCATCGTGCAATAACAAACATTTAAATTAACTGACAAATTATTTAAATTAATCGAATTAATGTGATATGTTGCCTAAGCCTGAGAGAGGTAGGCATGTAGGGAGGATAAAGCAGAGGATGAATAGGTGTGAATAGCGATGAGTTGGAGTGGGAAGGTAAATGGGCAAAGCAAAAGGGTTTTCAAGGTGGGCTGAGAAAACTGAAATAAGCAGGGGAAGATGGGTAACCAGGTATAGGTTTGAGGTTGAGGTATGAAGGAGGGTGACACCAAAGTTACAGTAACCAGCTAATGCCATTAACAGGTCTTTGATGTGTTTCAGAAAGAGATGATAGTGGTCATTTGTTAAAGACCCTGTGATAACAAGAAAGAATATCTCATCAACTGAGCACTCAGACAAGGATGTGGTAATTCCAGTGTGACTAACACATGAACTCTTTACAGGTACAGAAAAGATGTCATGTCATTCTTCCGCATCTAATATGACATGAATATCGCATAAAAACCACCTTTCAGCTCAACCTGAATGTGTGTCTTGGAAGATTAGATTGTAATTGGATGAGCCAAAAAATCCATAAAATCTAAATCTCAGTGTGTCTGTGCTCTCAGGCAAGTCTCACTGAACATCATCTCACATAAGCAGCTCTGAAAGTTGTCAGATAAGAGCCTGGTTGTGTTAATATGAAAGTATATGCCAGCCTTTCTGAAAGGGCGGTTCGTGGGCGAGTGACCCCTGGTGGTCCACACGAAGATTTGTCAAAATATCATCTTTTAAATCTAGTGTTTCTCAGACTTCTCTGCAAGTCACCACAAAGCCAAGTAGTGAGTGATGTATATGTGTTGTTTTCAATATTAAATCAACTCATATGTAAATTGAAACATTATTATTTGAATTGGCTGCTTTGCAGTGTTGTTGGACTTCACTGTAACCGACCGTTTTGTAACTACTCACGCAGTTCTGCCAGTTCACAGTTTTTATGCTTTACAATTCTGTTACACATTACACCATGTTACACCATTTTCTACATGTTCAGTTTACTATAATTTACCATCGCTATTGTAACATTTAGTCTGCCTACCTTACCTTGACCTTCGAGCTAGACTATTCTACAAATGATCAGTGTGACATTTGAAAGGAAATGTGGATGAAGCTAATGGTTAGCCTACCCTGAGGTTGTGCTAAATTTCACCAGTTATCAGTCGCCTATTAACTATCAAACACTGACAATGGACAAGATCAGAGACTGGCGGCTTAAGACCAGGTCAGATAAAAGATAATCCACACATCGGACACAACAGGCAAGGTGCAACAGCTTAATGCAGGTGGCTGATGAATTAAAACTGTGTCCCAGCTGACATTCTTCCATGTAAGCTCGTCACAGGTTAGGTGATCCGTGAGTTTACTCTGTAAAACGTAAACCAGCATGTGGCTTTGAACAGAACATGCTCATCATTAATAGATTTACAAGATTGTGCTAACAGGAGAACAAACACGGTGAGAGGTTTAGTTTTCAGTTTTAAAAAGAGAAAACTATGATGAGATGAAGTAACATCGGGGAGCAGACTGAGCGGCATCCCAGTGTCCCAATTGAGCTGATAAGAAATTGATTTGGAACACACTAAATAACATTTGGGACCAGTTCTGGATGATTAGACTGAGTGATACACAAATGATACAAATGAGTAATACATGCAAACCATCAGGCACAGACATTTGGTGAGATGGTTTTTATGACACCTTTTTTTTTTTTTTTTTTGCTAATCAAAACCAAGAGGAAAACTTCAACCTTTTGTGAACTTTGGTAAGAACTTCACTAAAGTGCATCTTGTTCCAGGAGGTGGAAACATTTACTGAAAAGTGTGAGAATAGGTGTATAAAAAAAAAAAAAGTTTGGCAGAGTGAGAAAAAAAAAATCATCTGTTGAGTCTGAATGTGTACCAGGAAACATTTTAGTGTAAGGGATGTGAGGATGGGTGAGGCGGTGCTGGGAGGAGAGAGAGAAGAACAGAGCAATACGCGATAAAGACACAGGGAGCTGGAGATCATTGCTCCTTAAGTGTATTCACACCCTAAGTATCAAGCCATCTGCTATGCTAATGCAACCTTCTCATTTACAAGAATAAGTAGTAGACACATGCAGATGTTTAATTCATGCTAAACTAATGACTGCAAATGAGTCTAAACTCCAAAAGAAAACATTAACCTGTTTGGAACATCAAAATAACGACGGAACAGATGCTCGGCGCCACTGATGACGTCTTTACCTCCACTTTCTGTTTACCTCTTGACTCTGCTTCTCTGTTTTCGGCCCTCTGTTCTGTAAATGAAAGCAGAGCAGTAAAAACAGACAGGGCTCTTTTTCAACTCTTTCCTCATGGCACACATCAGAGCCGTACCACAGAATCAAACCGCATGTGATGTACAGTCATACAGAGCTGGTACGCCGCCATAGAGAGCAAACCTCGTCTGATGGAAGTGGTTCAGGTGCCAGGAACTTTACCTGCATTTCAGCTGTAGGGATCCTGGGATTAAAATGTGTTGTAGTTTTATTCAGCATGTTTTATTATCATGTCACATTTCCTATATTTCTCTGATCATCTCTGTTGGTGGACATTAGACTGGATTTAATGAACTTATTGCCTGCACCTGTCTGAGCTCTCCCACTGGGATCGACCAGTCAGGTTTTATCCATTTCCTGTGTGACGTGTGCGGAACCAATGAGCCGACGGCGTGGCTGCGAGGAAGGATCAAACCTTTTGGGAAACAGAGGTTTACCTGCTGGTGGAGGGAAGCAGGAGACAGCATGGCAGCATGACACAGAGGGATCTGGAGCAAGATGACCAGAACGGCTGCACATGAATGTGAGCCAGCCACCTGCAGAGAAAAGAATCCAGAGTACAAAAGAGCAACACAGAGCTGGCAAGCGGAGCAACAAGCTTTGCCCGAACACGAGTACCTCTACATCTACAGGCAGGTGTGTGGCCTACAGCAAAGACAGTCTCCAGGCTGTGTCCAATGGACCCTGATGCAACAGAGGACTACGGCCGCAGGACGATGAGGCAACACCAAGTCAAAGAGACTCTGCTAAAGTACAATAAAAGGCCAGATCAAGGACATTTTTAAGTACCTAGTTTCCCATCTCATGTCTTTCTTTTAGAGTCTACTTCCGACATTTTTACTTATTTAGTCATTGGACTTAAATCATTTTAGGTTTATGCCTCTTTTGTGTTTTTTCAAATTTTTTAAGCTTGCAATAAACAATTCTTTTCACTATTCCCTTTTCTCTGTGGTGTAATGTGGACATTCATGACTATACTGATAAAAATATAAATTTGTCTTAATGACAGTGATTAAGGCGCCTTACCAGGGCTCTGTGGTTGGAACCCCTCAGGCAGTATGCTGCATGTGGATTACACTCTTCACACACATGAAGGTTTTAATTATTACGGACTTAAAGACAACTCTAGTTTCTGACAGGATGTTAGTTATCCAACCAGGACAGCAAGGGATTGAAGTAGCAAACTGCAGGAAGCTAAAAAGATGCCACTTTGTGTAAATCAGCATAACCAGCAGCCAATTAAAGGCCTGTTGGATTCCGAGCCATTATTTGGGTTTGATTTGACTGAAATGAGAGATTCAGACTCCCAGCCAGTAGCTGCCTATAGCTGCTGTTAGCAGCTGCTGTTAAATAAAGAAAGGACTGCTGCAGTGAATCATCCAGACCTGGCCCCAGTAAACAGTACTCTAAAGTCAATGGCTCTGGGTTTAGAGGCTGGACCCACAAGTCTGAATTCACTACAGCACTTCTGGTTATTCCAGAAGACACATGATATATCTAAAGTCTCCTCTCAAGCATCCACATTGACCGACGCCATTTTTATGAAAAAATAACATGCACAATTGTGGTTAACAACCAAATGACCCTGCACACCTTGACAGGCGTTTCCAGTTACTATGGTTAACTGATTGCTGCAGGAATGAGTCCTTAATTTTAAATTTTATTGTGAAAGCCAAGAAAATTTAGCAAAATTCAGATTAACACTTAAAGTTCACGTGGACAATCTTGTAAAAAAGCTGCGGATGAAACTTGGTTTCTTGTACAGAAATAGAACCTACTTTCCCATGTATGGTAGAAAAATAATTTTTGAAGCTCTGTTTCTTTCTGCCATGGACTAAGTGATGTAATATATAGACATGTTGCCACCCTTAGGTGCTTAGATGCTGTATATCACTCTGCGCTGAGACTTATTACTGGGGATACCTATCATTGCACTCTGTATGAAAAGGTCGGCTGGTTCTCTCTCTCTATGAGACGAAATCAACACTGGTATATATTCATTTATAAAGCATTCTTAAATAAATTACCAAATTACCTTGCATCACTAATAGATCTCAATGTAGGTACTCGTCAAACCCACTCTCAGGACTGGATCGACTGCTGGAAAGATTGCTTTTAGATTTTGTGCTCCAGACTCTCACTCTCACATATTGATTCCCTGAAAAAATTGGGACAGTTTAGAAATATGCTTTTAAATCTTTTAAATCAATTCATGTTCCTAAATGTGTTTGTTTTAATTAAGAACTGATTTTTGTGTTCCAATTGTTTGCTTGTTTTCTTTCTGCTTTTGTATAATTGAAAATGAGGGTCACATCTCAATGTATTTCGGAGGAAATAAATAAAGGTTAATGATGCCTTTTTTTAATAGGGAACGACATTGTCAATACTAATGGCTTTTTGGATTGCAGAGATTCTCAACTTGTCACAGGGTAAGACGACACAACCCTCATCTCGGCTGTTTGTATCTACGGTGTTATTCTCTCCCAAAGCTTGAAGTCACAACCTGTTGGGCTGAGTTCACATTTAACCACCAGTCTAATACATCACCAGCTTCACTGTAACTAATACAGCTGAACAGCAGACATTTTTTAAATAGATTGCATCCATTTTCGCTGAAGGGCTGCAGGTGTTTCCACAGATGCATATGATTAAAGTAATTCTGTTTTCATACTTTCATGTATACCAGCTTATGCAGAAATGAACGTGATGAAAGCAAAGAGGTGAATGAATCACCTTTCCAGGCACAGTTATTTTGACCATCATCACATTATGATCATAGTAACAAATGATGTCTGCTGAACTTGACTGCTTTTAAGCAAGCTGCATATTACGTGCAAAAACATACAGCTCTCTGCTTAGGACAGAAAATCGAAACCTCATTCTTAGTCTAGCCTTGTCTGTAGTTTCCAGATGAAAATCATGCAGCTAATAAGCTATACTTAAATATCAAGGTGAATGCTGGTAAACAAATTCCGTTACTTTTCCGAGAGAACTGGTGGTTTATACCTGGTGTGGTGACACATTTAATTCAGCTAAAGTTGTTTTTAAGGTACTTCCACCCAGGAGCGTGGGTCCTGGTTGACCATGAGTCCACATCACTAGGCTTAATGTGCCAGGGGAAGGTCAAAGTCACTCTTCCAGCCTTCTCTAAATGAGGGAGCTTCCACTTTCTGAGGAATACTCCACAAGCACAACTAAACTGCTGGTGTGAAAGTTCATGCACAGCACACTGGAGCTCATTAAAAGCATTCTTGTTTCAGGTAGTGCCAATTAAAAGTTTGTCCACTATAACCTATGAGGTGATGCCATATTTAATGGCAACCTGGAGTAACTGAACAAAACTGTTTGTTACACTTGCTGTTGAATTTATTTATATGCTGGGACCTCAAAAGCCCTGCTGCAATAAAACAGCTTTCTTCTGTCTTAACACTCATGCTAGTTATTGCTAAATGGTAACACTTATGCTATTTATTGCTACCTGGTAACAGTATTGCTAGTTCTGTTAACAGTTTTGCTACATTTTGACAAAAGTAGCTTACACTGGGTTTCTGCTATGACTTTATGTAACCGACATTTTCTCCCTTTTACTTCATTAAAATTGCTAAAATGTTGACATAATTTCTCATATTTGTTGGCCAGTCCCAAATCTTTGTATTTTGTAATCTGGATAACTTTCCTCCCAGATGAACATAGTGGTCAAATATATAACCAGTCTGGTAGGTGCCACATCAACAAACAGGCTCAGCCTATAATGGATGCAATCAAATTCTCAGTCTGAATTATTGTTTCTGTCCGTCCCTGCTGATTGGTTCAACCGTGTGGCTGTACAGGGGATCAGAGAGAAAACTCTGTTTTTAAAAGGTTTGAAGGTCTTCTTCATACTTTAACTTTGGCTGCACAGGTGATGTGTTAGGTTACTGCCGAAGTGATGAACATTTCCTACTGTTGCTGCTGCTTCACATTAAAAGCTTTGCACCAGCCACCCACAGAGAGCCTTTTATTATGAGGCAGATGTACACACTGCGTTATATTTGTCAGCTTTGATGATGGTGCTGTTATTGTTCAATAAAAAATGGTCTGCACAACAAAATATGGACCTATTCATTTGGCTAGTGGCATATTTTGAATAATGCAGGGAGGACTAGTGGAAGCAGAAACAACCACAGTGAGCTGTTAGATGCAGAACTGCAGGCGACAGGCTGCAAACCAGCACAGCTCCAACATATTATCACACAAAACGACATAGTTTACCTTGATGTGCTATTCTGTGATAAACCATTCACAATGGACCAACATGAATGTGGCTGCACAGGTGCACAGCTCAGCAGAGTGCCCCCACTCCTATGGAAAAATGTCCTCAGAAACCTAAAGGCCTGGATCTCAAAGCAATCATCATCATCATGTTCACGTTCCCTGTATTTACATTAATACTCCAATAATATACAGTATACTGTATTTCCTCCAGCAAGTATTTATGCTTTTTCATTCTTTTGAAGCAAAGAGGCTTTCTCACCAGTATTTCCTCATTATTTCTGTGAAAGAGTTCCAACAATGGCCCCAGAGATGTGGCTCCAGCCAAAAGTTTACAGACTCGTTTACACAGATATTCATCTGAACTACAGTTATTAGGAGCACCAAAGTTCTGACAGTATCTACGGCCTTATGTAGGGAAACACTCTGACCTGTGATGGGTTACACCGCAGGATAACAAAGCAACAACTTGGACAAAAGAGTGGATACCTCAAACTGTAAATTCACACACAGTCCACAATTGCTGGAGCTTAAGTTTGAATCCAGCTCGCTAACCTCTCTCTTGTCTTTTTCCACCATCACCTACGCCATCCATTTTAGCTGGCAAGACCATATGTATGGCCGACTGTAGCCATCAGAATAGTATATCTTTGGGAAAAATGTGGAAAGGGCAACTTGCAGCCTTAAGCTTCATTCTCAGAACACAGCATCGTCTCCCCTCCTGCTGCTCTGCCCTCCAGGCAGGATAGCATCTGCAGGCCAAACCTCCATGGCCCTCACACCACGCTCCTAGCTATCTTTACCCATCATCCCAGGGTAGGTGCAAGCCTGGCGTCACCGTCTACCTCAGCACAATCAAAACAGCTTCCGTCTCTCTGCAGGACCTTTCCAGCTGTGCACAAACAAACCTTTGAAAGACCTCCACTGGACACCAGCGGCTTCTATCTGCCTCCATCTGGGCAGATTTGCTCGGAAGGCAGATGGTGCCTCAACATTTCTACATGTTGCATTAAAAAAAACAAGGTGTTTAACAGACGTCATTCAGGGCGGGATGTGGCCCAGAGGCAGAGTTTGTGAAAGAGCGGACCTTGTGCGCACATGACATTTAACCTTCTATCACCTTTTGGAGATGAATGACATATATGCAGGCGAGTACATTAGTAGCACTTAAATGCAGAGAAATCTCTCTGGTGGAAAACAACATATAGCCTTTGACAGTAAATATTTAATGAATGTGCATTCCCCTCTGCAGGAATTCATCCTTCACAGTGGAGTAATTGCTCGCATCCTCTTAAGCAGATATGTGCTTCAATAACCTACTTCATTTGAAACCACTTACTAATGGCCTTTGAAATGTATATTTATGCCCATATGTAATTGCCTTCTCATTGGCAGAGAGATGGAACGTGAATAGAAAAAAGATAATGAGCAACTGGAATAAGAAATGACTGAAGAGACTGTATAGGATAACAGCAGGGAGTTAAATTAATTTTCACACTTAATTCTCGTTCTCTCTGGCTCTTGCTTCTTTTTTTTTTCTGCCTTTTTCTCAAAGCCTGACTTTCTTTCATGGCCATTCGGTTAACCCACAGGGACAAGGTTAGGCCCCGAGGTCATGGAGCTCTTAGCAATGGTGAAAGGGAGAATTCGGTGTATAGGTTTTCCCTCAAAAACTAGATTTGTCATATTAAAGACTGCAGAATGCAACCTGCTTCAAATGACAGTGACATTTTGGCGTTTAGTTCTGGACACTGAATGCAAAAGCAGGTTTGTAACTAGATTTAATGAGAAAACTGAGTTAAAGAGAAAGGGTTGAATAGCATGGGAGGTCTGGGGACGAGGAACAGGGACCACAATGGAGGATGGAGGGCTTATGGCACAGTGTAGCAGGGGGGCGGTGTGGATGAGCTGATCCAGTTGAGGACGGAGAGGGGGGAATTGGGATCTGAATGAAGATGAAGACTGATGAATGGAGGGTGGTGGGTGAAGCAGGCAGCTGGGCAGCGGCTCTGGTCAACAAGCACAGGAGAATCAGCAAAGTCTACAAAGGAGAAATAAAACTTGAAACACATGAAATTGGCCGAGCCCTTGCTACCACTGAGGCTGCAGAACAATCTGACAAGTGTGGAAAAAAAGACTGGAGAATTCGTCCTGTGGCTGATGAGATAATGAAATGCAGGTGTAAGTAATCTCCAGAGCCAGGTAGACACAGCACCAACACACAAAGGCCCAATCCCAATGTCCCCTCCTAAGGCCTGAGCCCTGAACCCCTGAACTCATGGTTGTTCGTTAACCATTCTTCTTCTATCTAATTATTTTTTTGTTTTATTGTGGTTGTTTACCATTACCCCTGGTAACCACGGTAACCCCTTGTTTAATGTCACTACGCCATGAACTGTGGGTAATTCCCTCAGGCAAAGTCTGCAGAAATGCAGACTTATGAAAAGTGTGCAAAAACCCCAAATATTAAATATTCCATATAGTAGATATATTAATATAATATGTTCGCCGCCATTTTAAACCTGTTTCTGAAGTTGCTGCTGCCATCTTTATGTTGATTTGGTAACAGAGTAATAATCTTTTTTATCTGTCAGTAGATGGAATATTTTTTCATCCAGATGAACAACAGTAAGTGTTTTTAAACAACCTAAATATATGCTGATACATGAGACACACAAACTGGACTCAAATACCTAAACTGAACCACTATGACGTCTAATTTCACTAATCATGTATATAATGCATTATGTTAAAGCCCAGAAAATTTGGTTGAAAGGATTTTTCTCTAAGATTAAATAACACAAATAAACAACAATTAAAATTAAAGTTTGCAGGGAAACAAAATCTTGGTTATTATTTATTATAGAAAAACTTGACATAAAATCATTATTTATTTGTTTGGTTGTGTTGTTTTGCTTTTTACATTGCACACATAATCACAGATTGCTGTTGGCATATTATGCTAATACAGGTCATTTTTCAAGAAATACAAAAAAATCTCTGGTTCTTCCTCAACCATAATGAAACATGCTGTGAGATTCAGAGCTGTATTTTGTATTTTCTTTATACGCCCAACTGTAGTAGTAGTTTCCATGCCAAGAATAAATAGAGGAAGACTGAGTTTGAGACACCAAAACTCAGTGCGTTTCTTAAGAGCTGTGTGGGTGTGCTTTCACCCAGTTTCACTGACAGTAATCCCCTCGCAACAGATTCTGATTGAAATTTTGTAAAATCCTGATTGCTGCATAAAAGTGTGACATCGCGTCTTTCCATCTAAGCCCCGTACACTCCAAACCACTAACACAGAAATCTCTCATGTTCCAACTTTGGCGGATAATTGTGTGTTTATGTAAGAATCCATCACCCAGAGTACAAAACTCATTGAGTAAATAAGCCTTGTATGTTTTTTGTTTTTTTTTACAGAGTTTGTTTCACACTGTTCATCGTTTGTTGTTTCTACTCAAGCGACAACCTCCGGGCCAGAAAAATGAACCAACACTGAAGTGACAAAAGCTGCAGTTCCTCTAATGACCAACTGAGTCTGGCTCCAAAAGAGAGTCAATCCCTAGACTCTCATATTATAAAATGCCCAACTTTACAGCAGAAAAAACATGTTTACAGCCTGGTACAAAAACAGCGGTTTTGGTCTCTATAGCTAATTTCCTCCTAAGTGACAACCGTACAGGGGGTGAATTTTTATATAATTAGGGTGCTGTAATTTTGAGTGACAGGTGGGTGAGCATATCTGCCACAAACCAGCATTCACTGAAGATACGGCTCCACACTCGCCTCACCTCTTTGTCCATATTTGGATTAGCTGGGAGTTAGGCGGAGTCAGGGCACTGGCAAGATGGCAACAGCGGAGCAGCCCACTCTGAGTTTCAAACCGCTGTTAGTTGATGTCACAGAGGCTACGTCCATCTTTATATAGAGTCCATGGTCCTACTGTGTTCAAACTTACATTGCAGTACAGCAGTGCACAAAGGAAATACAGCCGACCTAGGCGGCATATTGCAGACAACAACTGGGATATATCGCAACTGAAGATTCACTGAAGTATATAATGTAATCCAGATCTATCTTTTTAGTGAGCTTTTAGATTCTACTGGCCGGTAACGATTGCTTTGAGCTACAATTTCCTGAACAACATTGAATTCAGGAATGGGAGTCTGCTGCTCTGAAATGGTATTTTCTTGTGTCCCCACATAATCACTCAGTGCTCAATTTCCATTTTCCACAGGTCCGGAGTTAGCGACCACACCATCTTGACAGGTTTTCTATCTTCTTGACAGCTTCTTTTCTTCATTTGTCTTACCCGCAGAGACAAGGTGAAGGTCCCATGTCATGTAGAGCCTTTGGAAACACCGCATTTATCTGTGCATCTCGATCCTGAACGTCACATTTCAGTGTATAAAGGGCTGTGCTACGGTGGGGAGAAAGGTCTGGCTGTTTAAATGTCAGCTGTATTTGTATGGAGCGAAGTAGATATGGATCTATTGTGCTTTGAATATATGGTTTTCAGTGTAAGACTTAATCTAAAATAAGGTATTTCCTTAGTTTTAGTTTTCAGACTCTGAATTTAAGGCTGCAATATATTTATATAAACAATGGCCCAGACGACTGTGTGGAGAGTGAAAGGTGTCACTTGTGGTGACAAACCCACACAGAATTATCACCAAACTCTGAAGCTTCCCTAAGCTATAGGCTATTATTTTAGCCTGTTTTTAAGCTCTTCCCCCAAGTGACCAAAACAAGGATTAGTGCAGCTTTGAAGACGCTTCTGGTGAACAGAAACTGAAGGTGTAAGCTGCTGATGAAGTGCAAAGACTTAATACAATACATTCAGGGACAGGCTTCACCCTAACTCCTGTACAAATTATTGGTTCAGACATTAAACATGCACTCTTAACATCAGTGTCACCATAGCATTAGCAAACAAATGAGGGTCAATATTCTCCACTTCTCAAGGCACTTTTTATTATAATAGTATATAAACCCTGGAACTACTCACCATTCTTCGCCTGATTGTTGCTTCGGCTACGTTGGTAGTATCTCAAACTTGGCCCCTCTGAAAAGTGTTCCTGTGTTTTGCTTCCTTCATGTGATTATTACCACGTAACTTGATTCTCCGTTTGCTTCAGGTCCATTCCCCCTCACCTTGATGTTTCCTGGTCTGTCCGTGAGCTCTGCTCCAGCAAGTCGTTCTCCAGTCTCCAGTCCTCACTCACCCTCAATCCTTCGCTCTCGTCTTGCATCCGTCCAACCTGACCTCGACCCCTCGCTCCTTCCCCGCACTCCTGAACTCAGCTCGTGCAGCTCGGTCGCTCTGTCTCAGCTCTCGGCTCAGATTCCTCACCGCCATTACCTCGTGACTGGATTCCTCCTTCCCAACCAATAAAATTTGTAATAAAACGTTGATCTTATTCCATGAGCCTCTGTCCGTTTCTGAACTTGGGTCCAGCGAAAATCACATTCGTTGTCACTATCACTTCATTTAATCCTGTAGACATGTGACTTAAAATGTGTCATTATTGATGTATGAATTTTTGAGTTATGACTGTTACGGTGACCTTTGACCACCAAAATCTAATCAGCTGATCCTCGAGTCGAAATGAATGTTTGTGCCAAATTTGAAGTAGCTCCCTCAAAGGCTTCTGGCCTTGACCAGCACCAACACAGAGGCATAAAAAAAAACGTGTATGTACTTGCCGTTTGTGATGTTATCTTCACACTAAGGGAAGTTGTTCTGTATGTCTTCAAATCTGTGGCTTCAGCAGTTTCTCACACTTTCTTTGATTTGTAATTATTTGGGACGGTCTCATCTCTGCTGATATCATCCAGGACGATAACAGGATCGTTTGCAGATCATTACTGTCTCTTTGGTGAAAGCCTGCAGACTCTCATTGACCTCACAGAGATATTTTGAGCAGCAGGCATCGGAAGCCTGGCTGCTATTATTGTGATCAATGTGTTTCCCCCCTTGCTTTATTTTCCCTCTCTTTGGTGATGGAATCTATCATGAGCTGAATAAAGTTCAATTGATCATTATTGCTCATGCAGTATAAATAAATAAATAACTATCTCTGATCTGGTGCAATCTTTATAAGAATTTCCACCTAAGGAAGGAGAAGTTTATTGTGGAGGTCAATACAAATATATTTTGAAGGAGAAAGTGCCTTTGGGCTTTGCATTAAGTTTAGATTTGCTAACACAGTGTTTTAAAGCCTGGTTGCATTCACCTTTAGTCATTAACTGCCCTCTCTAGGCCCTAGTGTTGTTTCCTGAGGCGAAGCTACAGGACCCTCAGTCCTGCAAGACGATTGGCCCTCCCCTTCTATACCCCTACTCTTCTCACATCATTTGCAATGCATTTATTATTCCATGCTGAAGTACTAACCATTGGAGGGAAGGGTGGTGGGTGGTGGTAATCTTGGGGGATATGCATGTTTTTCCTTTAAAAGTTAAACCGGTTACTTAAATGTGAGAAAGTATTAATCTGCAGGTGGGTTCATGCTGAATGTTAAATTGACCATCTAATCACACACATCAGAGTCCATGGTTTTCCACATTAACTGATTCCATCATGGATGTGGAGTGATATTACTTTCACTATTACATGTTATACATGTACATACATACATACATACATACATACATTTATTTCTTTGGCCATCTTTCATATTCAGGTTCTTTGATGCAGCTGCAGTTACCATTTTCATCCCTGCAGACACAAATGGAGGTGAAAGATGGATGGTCTGTCTGTACAATTCTTTCTTGCAGGGTTCCAGAGTTGCCAGAAGTGGTGTTTTTACTGATGCATATGTTCTCTGCATCATCATGTCTGTCTCTTTCTTCAACATCTCCTTCATCCTCAGGATGTCAGCCTCTTCTTTGATATAGGTTTTCAATCTCGTCCTTGTCCACCTCAAATGCCATCCTCAAATTTGCCATTTCCTCCTTTACTGTCTTGAAGGACTCCCTGTTTTCAACCATGGCATCATTTTCTGCAATGAAGGCCTTCCTCTTCAAATGCTGTGCCTGGAGTTCCCTGTTGAAGTTTTCTTTTTCTGCCTCCATGTTCTCTTTCTCCAGCTGGAATGCTTGTCTCATCTTCTGGATGTCTTTCTCTTCTTCAGTGAAGGCCATTCTAAATTTGGCCATTTCATCCTTTTCAAACTTGAAGACCTGCCTTTCCTCAAGCATAATGTCTTTTTCGGCGTTTCTTTCCTTCTTGAAGACTTTTCGTTCTTTTTTCATCTTCTCTCTCTCCAGCTGAAAGGCATTCCTCACCTCGGCCATTTCAGCACGCTCTCTTTGAAAGATTCTGTGCCTTTCCATCTGCAGCTCCTCTTTCATCTTGTTTATGTGTGCCTCTTCGCACAAAAGTTTCCTCAATTTTTCCTCAACAGAGAATTCTCCAGGCTCTGCCTCCATCTGCTCCTCCAGGTTTTCTTTCTCCTCCAGGTTGTCTCTCCCCTCCAGGTTGTCTTTCTCCAGAGTGAGATGGAACAATCCTTCTGTTTCACACAGCAGCAGAGTCTCCTCACCTCTGCTGCTCTGGATTGGATGCTGCATTTCCTCATTGTTCTCCCAGATCCATCCATCCTGGTAGGGGGGCCAGTTAGCCTCACAGCCCAAAGGGATCTCTTCTGTCTGAAACTGCTGGGCATTTTGCTCTATTCAATACATGTCTGTGTCCTGTGCTTCCTGTTGTTGCTGAAGCACATACGGCACATAGGGCACATACATAAGTTGCTGTCAAAAAAACTTACAAGTAAGTTACTTACCACCGTAAAAGGTAGGGTCTGTAAAACTTCCATCAGTGAAATTTCAGGGTACTTTTTGCAAGTGCAATTGGTATTTTGCTTCTCGATATCTCGGTGTGTCCAATCGTCAGCTCTCGGTGTACTGAAATGACTGCTCTCTCTCTAACCAACAACTGTACTAATCTGCTTCCATTATGATGCCTGAGGTCTAAGTTCTAAATTCCGTTTGCATCACACTACAGTAAGTTCTAAGTTCTGAATACATTACGTCACAAGCCGTTGCCTAGGTAACCTCGAGTCCATCAAAGGCAGAGCTCAATTTAATGTCAAACTCAAACGAGCTTCATAAATGGTATACTGTCATATATATATATATATATATATATATATATATATATATATATACTGTTATGTCATGATTCATATTATGATAAAATGCATTTAGCCCAGCAAACATCAAGTCCCAATTTCAAATGAATATATCCCTCCAGTGTTTTATTGGATCCTGCACCAAACACCAAGCCAAATATCTTGTAAGTAAAAACCTACCTGGCAATAAACCTTATTTTCAGATTGTGCCTTTGTGATGATGTCATCATCCCTTACTCACGCTGCTGTAGCCTGACTCAAGTTTGAAATTGCCTCTCCCTTAAAGTTTTCTCACTTTTTATTTAAAGATATAATATATACGTTTTCCACATTAAAGCGTCTATATCAATTCTCAAACCTAGAGAAATACGTGTTTTCTAATCATGTTAACGGTCAATTTAATTTGGTCGTCCGTCAGTGACATCATATCACCTATGCACATGGGTCGGCATTGTGGTTGTCTGCCAGAAGATCAGAATTGAATTTTATCTAGTTTTAAGCCACATACACACATTTTTGACACCTTGGTTGTTTTCAACTATGAATGATTTTAGTCATCCGACGTCTGGATCTTAAGTTATAAGAGAAGAAAGCTGAGCAAATGTTAGGCAGCTCAGCTCCCACCCGGTCCAAGACGTCCTCATGGCAAATAAGATAAAACTGTAGAACTATACATACAAACTGAGCGAAAACCACCGAAGCAACATGAATAACTCATTAAAACCAAGCGGGAAGTCAAAATGTAAAAGTGCATCTGATTAAACCTGATTAAAAGTGTAGTGTGTAGTCGGGTATGGGCATGTGGATTATTGCAAAGTGTTTAAATCTACTTCTTCGGTTTTGAAGTGAAATGTTTTAGTGAAGAAAAAGAAAAATATCTCTTTGCTCCTCAGTTTACTCTTTCTCTCTCCTCCTCTGCATGTATCCATACACAAATGTGAAGGACTGATTTCTCTGAATATACTTGTTTAGTTATCTTTCCACTCCTCTTTTACCACATTAGCTCCAATCCATCCCAATCCGTTTCTGAAGCGTATCTATGCATCCGGCGACATGTCTGTGTGAATAAATGAATGCGGCAGGGGAAGGAATTGATCATATATTATTCCATCACTCTCTGTCAGTGTCTCCGTTTCTGTAATTTCTGTGTGGATATATGATTTGAAAATTCATCCATTTCATCCACCCCTCTCTGATTCCCCTCCTTCCTTCTCTCATCCGTGCTCCTTCACTCCTCATATAATGTGCTTATATGTGCATCTATGATCAGATAATTGTCTGTCGTCATGCTTCCATGGCCATTGCGGCATGTGTAATTGTGCATGAAATAATGGTAGGAGCGAGATCTCCAATAACTGACTGACTGACTGATTGACTGACTTCATTCTTGGTGTACTGGATGTGCTGCTGCCACTGCAATAAGCACCATTTATAGGAAGGAATTAATGTGTTTTCATGTGAGATATACAGTAGCTTCTGCTGATCCATAAGAAGATATATTTGTGGTTTTAAACCATCTCAATGTAGTTTTACATCTCCTGTCTCAGGCTTTACTCTGGAGCTCTAGTAACAACATGTCAGTGAGGAGAGAGCCTCCTCTCTTCTGATTGGCTGACTGTTTTCTGAGTGATCAAATAAAAATATTAAAGATTTCATTTAAACACTCAGAGAAACCAAATCCTGTAAGGTTGGATGGTGGGCTATTCTTGGGGCATGGCCGAGGGCGGGCAGCGACTGCTTTGTTGTTACATCACAAAGTTAAGGAAGTCCTGACGGCTTGTTTTAAGGCTCAGTTTCTGAATACAGGCTGTGTGCATTCCTCTGTGGACTGAGCACTTACACAGTATTAATATAGAACCTAGACCTGCTTTATGATAAAAAAAAGCATGACTTTAGACTTTATACAATATGGGACCTTTAATGTTATTGCAGCTTTAACCAAGGAAAACGCTGAACCCGAAACGTGTGATGTTTTTACACAAAAATACACATAACTTAGTGTTAGAGGGTAAGATAAAACGCCCACAAACACACATTTCCAAAACACCTGTTGCTGGCTGATCTTTAAAAAGCTTTAAAAAGATCTTTAATAAACATACACACACACAATATGTACGGCTTTAAAGCAAGTTCAGTTCAAGACACAAACACACACACTGTTCCACAGATTATTTGTTGCTTGAACGTGCTTGAAAGGCGAGAGGTGATGCATCACACATTAGGTGAAAAGCAACTGCCTTCAAAGTGAAGTCTCCCAGGGAAGTTGTAGAAAGACATTTTGTCCTCAAACTTCTTCAGAAACTTAATAAGACGTCTGGATATCATGGCCCCCCCACCTGCACACAGCAAATTCCCCTCTGCTCGTCTGATAATTTCAACTCTGGGTCCCTCCATTTTAATTTCCCTCAAAGGCTGAGGTATTTTTGATGTGCGCGATGCAGCCACTGAGGAGAGGGATTTATGGTTGACATGGTGGGATTTATGACAGAAAATGAAACAAGGCACTTGATGGGGACTCTTTGCAGACAGTTGCACAATAGAAGTTGTTGCAGGTAAAGATATTGTAATTACAGCTCCTGAAAAAACCTACAGTTAAAGTCTGTTCTATGATCGTGTTTGTTTCACATGTCAATTGTGGAGCAATGCTTTTGTTCTCCAATTGCAATCACACTCAGCACATTTTACAGAGGAATGTTGTACGTCACAGTTTATGCCACACAACAGCATTCAGTGCCATTGCAAAAAAGCAGCTTCCCTCTTTATGTAGTGAGGTGAAAAGTCAGGTTGTGGAAGTCAGGTCGGTGGATGGGAATGCACCTCGGCACATCTGACGTTCATGCAGGAGACCACAGTTTGCATCTTTGAATCCAACAACATTTGAAACCACAAATGTTTTCCCAGTCTCACGCAAAAAGGTTTAGTTGCTTAACTTTAATCATAGTCATGTTCATCTCCACAACAACACAACCTTAACCACGCTGTTATCTGATTTGAACCAGGGCCTGCTGCGGCGAGGACTGTAGCCTTTAGACATGGGGCGGCTGCTCAACCCACTGCGCCACTTGACGCCCCCTAACTCACCATTTTTAAAGAGCCAAACGACTGTACATCGCTCACTGTGGCCTGATATATTTCTTTTAACTATTGTACTATACCTTTAGTATGGCAACTCACAAAGCCATGCTGTGGTCAGTTGAAGAGGCCTCGATAGCTTTGTGTATTGTCAGCAACAACACCACATTGTGGTACCCGGTACCACAAGTGAGTAGAGTGGAAGTAAATGTGGAAGCAAAACATTGCTATACACAGTGATCTACTTCCTGAAAAATGTGCGAGAAGAAAGACAAAACCATCCAAAACAATCATGCAAAAATAAAAAAAAAGCAGGGAGAAAGAAGCCATAACTGATAACCATGATTTGACGTTACTACTAATGAATCATTTGGTAACCTGCTCAGTCAGAATTATTTACCTCATGTGACATGACCGATGGCCAAAGAGGGGAGGGGACAGACCACAGAATCGATTTAGAGAGAGAAACAGAAGTGGACACAAAACACCTGGACACCCCCTAATGCAAATACGCGCACATACACAAACACACGCACACACAAACACAAACAGTTGCATGGTATAAGTGATCCCTCCACCTTCCTGCATGCACACTGCTGTACACTGCTACACACACACTCACAAAGGCTATTAGGGGTCCCTACCTGCTCCCAACTTCAGGAATGATTGATAGAGCCTTCACTGCAACACACAGGCTGTTTAGTCATACTGATTGCCCTGCATGTGTGTTTGTGTGTCTTTGCTCCATGTGAGTTTTTTTTGTTTCTTTTTCCTATGGCCACTGCAATCCTGTGCGTTTTATTAGGGTCTGTTCCAGAGGGTAAATGTGTGTGTTTTTTTCAAAAACAATTCATGTGGTTGGAAGTGTGTTTCAGTGGTGCATGTTTATATGTAGTGTGTGTGTGTGTTTTGTGTGTGTGTGTGTGTATGTAAAAAAAACTTTTTTGCTTCTTTGTGATTAGAACAACACTTAATGGTTAAAGTTGCAGTTTCACATGCGAATAATGACTTGTGTCACACATTCTCACACACACACATACATGCTTAAAGAAAGTGTAACAGCCTGCCCACACCTGGCTGCACGGTAATACTGAGAGAGAGGAGAGGGGGAGGCAGAGAGACAGAAGAGTAACGAGACAAAGAGAGGGTGAGTCAGAGGAAATAAGAGCAATGGAAAGAATCTGAGACTTTGTTTGTATTTCAAGTTACTTTTTAAAAAATTAAACAAGAGCATAATTCGACAGCCTTTCTAAAAGTAACACAGAAGGTAAATTTAAAGTCTCACGAACTAAGGTTGTTTACTAGACTGTTGTTAGACTGTTAATGTTAATCATATTTCTTATTTTTCTCCCCTGGATTGCGGCGGAGAGATGGAATGGTAATACCATATAAATATACAATAAATATTTTTATTTAATCCCTTGAGTAGCATTATAGTGTTTAATGGCAAAGGGTATGTTTGAGTTTGAAATAAAAAAAAATAGGAATAATATAGCAACAGACACAAAGAGGCCACATTGAGAAACCCACACAATACAAGTTCAGTTCAAGTTGGTGCAGGCAGGGTGATAAATCAGAACGCTCTTGAAGTTAGAGAAGGGTGTAAGAGCTGATTTTTCCATACCACTGCACTCACAGTAAAATCAGCCTTTCCCAAATCACTTTTGGTGCGAGACTCCTGAAGCATGGGAGCGAGTGAAGACAGTTCCAGAGCAGCTAAGATGAGATGTAGTGACATTTTTTACAAGGCTATTTCTGTGAGGTCATGCCGGTCAGATGTTTTTCAGTCGCTTTGCATTGGAATGTAATATAGTTTATCATTGTTGGAAACAAGCTTATCCTTGATCTTTTGGAGAGTGAGACGAGAAGATTGGCATCAAACTCGTGTCTGTGCATTGTCTAGAGCTAGAGCCGGGAAGTGATTAGCCTAGCTTAGCATAAAAGTAAAATGGAAACAGTCAAGTTGGAATAGTTCAAAGTATAAAAACTTGGAGGAAAAACAAACAATAACAAATCTCCAATGATGGTAATACCTGCTCGTTGCACACTGTGTGCAGTGTTTCCACTACATGCACAACTACCGCCAGCACAGTACGCCACAACTGAACCAGAAAGTCAATACGCTGTCGCAGTCTGTGAACTGAGACGGATCTTTACAACAGACAGTTTTGATAATAATGTTCCTTACATCATTTGTTCATTGGTTTGTCTTCTATTTAAAATTGTTGAACTTCAGGGTTAAAATCTTACTGATCATATAAACTTTCATTTTTTGCCCATTAAAACTTCTTTTTAAGAATGTTCCCAAGTGTCTGCAATTAACTTCCATTATGAAAATGAGACCTATGTTGTACAAAATAAGAGAATTCTCCTTTAAATGAATTGAGCTGCTCACACCAAAACCTGTATATTATTCATTCCCCCATTGTGGTTATTAATTTATGATCTCTTTATCCTGGTCATGTCTTGATAGACTTCCCCAAAAGAATCACTGTAGTTATCTGCAGAACAGCTGTTTACATGTATGTCTACATCCTTTTATTGTCTCTACCTCTGTGTCCATTATCAAATATCAAATGATATATTTTTTTTCTCTGCACCTCTGTCTCTGTGCCACTCATTCTCAAGGTTTTTTGCAGAGTAAATATTTAATTCAGCCAGTTGCTCCTCTGTGTCTCTATCCACCCTCTGTATCTCCCTCTTTCTCCTTGTCTCTGTCTTTCTACCTCTATCTCCCTCTCTCCCTCTCCCTCTCCCTCTCCACCTGGGTGGTGTCTGCAGGTGTCTACGGGGGTCTGACTGACTCACGGTGTGAATAATTCACTCAGTCCAAATGAGATCTCCTTGGCCTTAATGTAGCCATTAATGAGACTCCATGGAATCAGACTTCTGCCTCCAACCTATGCTGACAACCCCCCCCCCCCCCCCCCCCCCCACCCGCCTCTACACACACACACACACTCACTTTTCCACATGCCACACACACACACACACAATGGACATACACGAGTAAAAGCTGGCATGTACAAAGAAAGCATGCAAACACACACAAACATGCAAGAACATACACACACACACACACACACACTGCAAAAGCAAACAAAGGCTGGCATGTGCTCAAACACACACACACACGTACATGTACACAAGTTCAGAAGCACTGGCATGCACACCCACACACACACAATAGCGGGCCATCCATAGAGCTAAATAGATCAACAAGGAATCACATAAATGGCTCAGTGACACCAGGGTTGTGTGTGTATATACAAGAGTGTGTGTGTTCTGTTCTTCATACATGGTTTGTGCACCTGTGTCAAACTTGTGTGCACATTAACAATGATAACAACTAGTAATACAGTATTTTCCCTGCACATAATGGAATATACCTACCAGAGTGACTTGTTTACATGTGTAGCCACTGGCTTTGTTGAGCAAATTGTGTACATTTACAGAAAATATGGCTGTACAGTCATCTACAGTACATTAAATAATTTAGAAAAATCTTAATCTCTTAATATTGATAAAAATGTGTTTATTTCTTACTAAGGTATTGTGGTGTTGTGTTGTGCCCTGCCCTCTTCTCCTACAGGTGACTCGGAGTGGCTGTCCCTGGTTCCCAATCAGGAGTCGGAGTTTAAAAGGCGGAGTGAGGAGGCTTGACCGGGGGCCAGAGTGAGCCACTCGTCTCCTTGAGAGAGGGCTTTTTGTAGTGGTCTTTAATTCCGATTTCTTTTGTGGTTATTGTTAGTTAGGATTAATTTGGTTTTCCCATTGATGGTGTTGATTTTGTTATGAGGAATGACATTACGGGCGGGGAAGTGTACCCTGTTTCTGCGGTCGTGGATGTGTCCATTTCTGTGTCTGAGCGTGATGACGTGGCATCCTGATGTGATCCGTGGTGGTGCTGCGACCAGAGTTCAGACCTGCAGGAAAGCACAACATGGTTGACCTGTGTGATTCTTTGCGTGTTCCAGCCTTGTCAGAGGATACATTGCCCTCTGCTGGTGAGCCGGTGAGCTCGCTAAATCGTCTGAAGTTGTAATGGAAAGTGTAAATGTTTCAGGTGTGATACTGTCGCTGTGTTGTGGCGTACTTAGGGGCTGTGGTTTTTCCGATTGTCCTGATTCTTGGCAGTCTTGTGCAGTTGTGGAGGAAGCGTACGACTGTGTGCATCCTCCTACTGTCTGGACTGGCTGTTTCCTCGGTTGGCTTGGATGTAGAGTGGGATGAAAAGTTGGCGTTAGTCATGCTGCCCCGCCAAGTACCTCCTGATCTTGGTACCATAGTGATCTGGAGCCACATGACTGCTCACGGTTAGTGTTACTGTGTAAACTTCTCTGTGGTCCTGCTGACCCATTGTCGTGTCAGGAGTGGTGAGCGCTTCAGTGCTGACTTCCCCAGCCGGGAGTGAACGCCAGCGCCTCCGGAGCCGGTGCTTTGCTGTTGCAGGTCGGCGTTGGGGATGAGCACCATCCGGTGTGCTACTTCTCCGTGAGGTTCGCACAACATCGGTTACACTACTCACTACTCACAGTGCTGCGGGGTTATGTCGCATATGTGTGTATGTGCTGGTCTGCCCTCCCCTCTCCTCCCAGGGCTTCAGCACGGCTGATCCCTGCTCCCGATCAGGAGCCAGAGTATAAAGGTGGAGTCCAGAGGCTTGGCCAGTGCCTGAGTGCCATTCGGAAAGCTGTTGAGCTGTGTGTGTGTGTGTGTGTGTGTGTGTGTGTGTCGTTGTCTTAAGATAGCTGTGTGTAGCTATAGCGTTCATTCTGATAGTGATCGTGATCCTATCCAGTGACTATTGTTTATTTGGTTCTTCGTACTTTAGTGGTTAAGTAGTGTAAGTAATGTTTTAAGTTACCCAGTGTTACTGTCAGTTTTCCATTTGGTTTCTTTCCTTTTGGTGAATAGAATTCTTTATATTTTTTTCCCTGTTACTTTTCTGTTTGGCCCGGTTAACGATTTTTTTATTATTACCTCCCTCAACCCCTGGACTCTGACAGGGAACTTAACAGGTGTTGTTTTAGATTGGTCATATTGTTGTTGTGGCTGTTTGAGGATAAAATTGTATTACAAATTGTAGCTGTGATTTTTAAAATTGCACATCTGTCCAATTCTGACTTGTGGCATAGTTCGTGTTATCTCTCGACCAGGAAACATACATTTTTTTGGCTTGAAACACCTTGTTTTCTATCTGGAGAGATCTTTCTTTTCTTGTTGCATGAGCACTCAGTTTTTCTGTGAAGCCCTTTGATGACGTTCTTGAGGTCCTTGTTCTCTCTGTCGAGGCCTCTGCTGTTTCTGTTCAGGGTCTTGTTGTCTTGTCGAAGGGCTTCACGCTCATCCCTCAGAGCCCTGAGACTGACAGGCTGCTCCAGCAGATTCATTTTTAACCACGGACAAGTAAAATAAATAAATAAATGATTTCTGAAATCCATGGCTGTGGCTCTAGTTGAGTCCTCTTCACAGACACTACCCACTTTTGAACACAGTCTGTAATCTCTCAACATGCGTTCTGAGGACTGACTAATTATTGGAAATCATTAGCTTAATGTAATAACTGGAAACAGCTACCAGACTGAAGTATGAGATGAATCAGTTCATATCTATATCTATTCATTAGTTACTGGGAGTGGCAAAACAAGAAATTAATAGCAATGCCGAAGCCTATTATTTTTTGGAATATGAACACCATAAAAACTGCCTAACATCTATGATTTGGTCTAAACCTTCCCCTATCATTCCTTTATTTACTGTTCGTTCTTACTTTTCTACTTTAGATGATTCCAATTAAATAATCTCAAATATATAAATTGAGTGCACTTTTTTGTCTTTGAGACCATTTAAGGTTTCTACTTGCCACATTCACGCATATTCACACTCATTCACTGATGTACCAGCCATAAGGGACAATTTGGGGTTCAGCATCTTGCCCAAGGACAACCCGCTCTACCCGAGCCACAGCCTCAAAACATTTTATTCATTTTCAGTTTCACCTTTTTCATTGAAACCTGTATTAGTGTAGTACTTTTTGCCCATAGAATTTATGGTATATATTCAAAAAAACACTTTAATAGACAAGTGAAAATTTTCCTTTTTTTTTCTTTGGCTTGTAATAAAAAGTAGTAAATATTGTCCTGATCCCACAAACACTACTGAGGTCAGCAACCTTTAAACAGCTTGAAAATCCTGGGACCTCATGTCTTGTTTAGCATTACATTTATCAAGGGAACGACAGCAGGATCTAATGTTGTGCCTATTTTTGGCTTTGTCGTATTGATTCTGCTCTTACATTTTTCCTGAGCCAACAACAGGATTCTGTATCAAGTTTGTGCAAAGCTAAGACTACATTTAACATAAAAACGTCTTGGAAAGGTTAAACTACGTTAGACATAAGTAAAATTATTCCATCCCACTGCTGAACATAGAGAAAAAAAAAACTTTTTTTAGATTGAAAAACCAACACAAAGCAAGAAGAGAACTTACCTAACTATACCGAGCATTTTCAATGTCTGACCCTCTGGACCTTCCTTAAGTCAAGAAAACTGCACCCCCGAAAGTGTGATTTCCTTTTTTTTGGGACACTTTAAAGGTTTTAAAGTACTTGCCCTCCTTCAGCTCTCTCACCTATACTCCCCGCCCTCCACCCTCGTTTGCTGTCCATTTACTGAAAGTGAACATAGAAATCAAAAACAACATCCCTAAGTCCCGGAGTGGAGTAATCATTTCTTCTCCATCCACCTCTCTGTCCACATTAAACAAGTGACTCTCCGTCACCTACCACCTTACACTACTAACTGAGTTAGAACATTCTCAATGTCCTCTATAATTGTATGCATAAATGTATGCATTACAGAATAAATAAGATCCACACCGCCTCTCCTTCCTTCACTACTCCTAAATGCATAACTAAATGAATAAGAGCTGCCTCCCTGAGTATCATTTAGGAGACTGAATCAATTTTCTGATTACATGGTTCAAGGTACGAGCTTGGAGCCACTAAGCTTATTAGCCTGGCTGGCTGGGGTTTGGCTAACTCTTTTAGTGTGTGTGTGTGTGTGTGTGTGTGTGTGTGTGTCTTGGTTGGTTTACACACCTGGATAACTGCCAGGGAGTGAAAGCAATGGGGAGAACGTAAGCAAACCAGGAACGAAGATTGAGTTAAATCTGGTGGAGAGATTGCAAAGGAGGACGTGGACCTGGAGGTGTGACGGTAACGGTGGCAATGGGGCTAGTTCACCAAGTTTTGAGACCTTTTCTCAAATATCATTTGCCCCGTAAGCTTGAAGTTCTGCCTATTTCTATAGCTAAAGTGCAACAATGACAGGTCACTTACAAGATTAGATTATGTGCCAAAAGCACAACATTAATACACATAGTAGTGTGTGTTGACGGAACGTTCAGACCTAAAGCGGCGACAGTGAAAAAAATTGCTCAAGGACATTGTTGAGGTTCAAGGTTGCTCTGATGGAGATAGCTAGCAATTTTTCGGAATGGCGTTTTGCATGCTCTGGCGCTAGTTAGTGTACAATTCCCTAATTTTTTCACAAATACATAGGCTACACCAACTCACCTGGAATACCTACAATGTCAGACACCTTTGTTTTTTTTTTAAGTCCCTGTAAGCACACAGGGACATGTAAAGGATGGGGAAACCCGCCACCGCCACTGTGCTTGGGAACAAATGTTTGATGGGAAGAAAGTTTGCACAGTTGTGTTCTCTAGAGCAAAACACTTCCACTCTTCCCACAGAGGTGCTTCAACTTAGATATATTCTTAGGATGTTGGTGTAAGCGGCTCTCTGCTGGGTTCAGATCTGGGCTCTGACTGGGTCACTTCAAAAGATGGATTTTCTTTTATGAGGTCATTCTGTAGTAGGTTTACTTTGATGTTTTGGGTCATTGTCCTGCTGCATCACCCAGCATCTTCTGAGATTCAGCAGGTGAACAGCCATGCTAGGATGTTTTTTTCTTTTGGAGAGCAGCAGCTTCCTCTGTGGTGTCCATGGCAGGACTCTATGCTCCATGCAACCAAGCGCCGTGATCTGCGTATGATAGACTCGTGAACAGAGATGATCTGGTTCCAGTTCCAGTGATTCATTTAAGCCTTTAGCTCTCACTCTGTGGTTTTTCTTTACCTCATTGGGCATTTGGCGTCGTGCCTTTGGAGTCATCTTGGCCTGATTCCCACTTCCAGGCAGAGTAGCCACAGAGCTAAATCATCTCCATTTATAGACAGTTTGTCTGACTGTGGACTGATGAATATCTAAACTCTTTGAGATGACTTTGAAACCCTCAGCTTTAAGCAGATCTTGTAAAGTCTTCTGAGAGGCCGGGTTCACAACAGCACATGTTTCTTGTGAATAGCAAGCTCAAAATGTTTAAGTCAAAATAGCTGTAACTCACACGACTCCTGGATAACTCACCCTTATTAGCTGAGGGAAACATAGCTGAGGGGTTCACATACTTTTTTCCAACATGCACTGAATATTGAAAATTTTAATGATGTATTGAATATGTATGAGAACAATACCGTGATTTGTGTTTTATTAGTTTAAATAAATCGTGTTTGTTCATTATTGTAACTTAGATGAAGATTTGAACATATCAGAAGACAAATGTACATAAATGCAGGTCATTTCAAAGGGTTCACTTACCTTTTCTTGCCACTGCATCTACAACTTGTTGACAACTGGACAAACTCCTTCTGTTGATGAAGCTCATGTTCCAGACTGAGTGTGGATAAACACAAAATTACAACCCTGAGCATTTTGAGGCCCCACAGCATGTTGGTTCCCTGGGAAGTTAGTTCTACTGTTCCCCTGCAATACAACGCAGGTCATTTTCATCTTCATAGTAGTTATAAGGAATACCTTTAAATATTCTAAGTATATGCAACTAAAATAGGACTCGAGACAGAGTGTTTTTTTTTCCTGCAAACCTTTCATCAATCATCTAATTTTCACACATAGACTTCTGTAGTTTCTCCATAATAATGCCAGAGCTGTTGTGAAATTCTAAATGGTCTGCCTAGACGGGATGAACAGCCCCAAATGAAAGAATGAGTAAAATCAAAATTATAAGTAAATAAAGGTGAAATCTTGTATCAACCAACAATGATTTGATCCTACCCACAGTATTATCTCCATGGCCAAAGACTGATTGTTCTCTGTGCTACAGAGCTCCGTTTTTGTCTGAAAACTAATAGAAACACATCAGTGAACCTCATCTCATTAAAGCCCAAACTGTATATAAATCCACCATTGAAAATAGTTCCCAACAGATGCACTATTTACTCCTCCTCTAAGGGGAAAACACGTACCGTCAGTCACCGCCCACGCTGCTTAAAACAAGCTAAACGAAACACACAGCACTCAAGCGAGTTTGTAGTACTGTTAACGGCTGTCAGTTTTTTATGGCCGGCAGTTAGTTTGGTAAAATTTAAAAAGGTGAGTGGGCAGGAGAAGGTGAAAGCTTTAGTCAGACTTGGCTGGTCAGTTATTTCCTGGAGGCAGCGCATATTAGTGTAGACCTGAACTATCAGCGGAAAAGAGTAGGTCTTTCATTTTTTTCACAGCTCTAATTGGCTTGGGGCAGAGATCCACAAACAGTGATGAAGTCGGAGAGTATTGAGAGTATTAAGACTCAAATAATGTTTGCTAAATCAGCATATTCGCTCCTTTTTCTTCCATGTCAAGTCTTTTGATTTAAAGCCCCTCTGCAGACATGTTTTAAACTATTTAAAATAAAGATCAATATTTAGTTTAACATGGTTTTTCCAGATAAAAAGATTAAAATAAATGAAAAACTGAGGTTGGAAGTTCATCTAGTCGTACTTCCTCAGAAGAGAGGGAGATTCTGGGTCAGGCCTTGAGCCCCGGCCACCATTGCTGCTAGCGCTAGGTTGACAGTTGAAAGAGCAGAGAGCATCAAGATGGTTGGAGGAGGAAACGTTTAGAGAGACTCGGCCACAGACACAGTGAGGAGTCTGTTGTGCACCAAAATAAGTGACAAGAATACGTATCAGAACAGTAAGTGTATTATCTGTTTATGTTGTTTGTTAGCTTGTAACTGCCAGTGGCTGATACAGTGTTTGTGGTTGTGCTAGTGCAAGCTCTCACTCTCTATGCTGACAAGTTTTCAGGTTTATTTAGCCCCGCCCCCTCGTCCACACAAGTTGACAGGATTGGTTCATTAGGTTATATAACATTAGAATCCCTGGCTGTCTGAATCTGTTTTTATGAGACTGTCATTGGTTCACTGCAGTTTGAAGGTGGAAATATGCAGTCATGGCGTTAATTGCTTATTTTGTTCTTGATATGTCTTGTATTATTTAAAAACATTATACAGTTAAACAGTTTTACATCAGAGGGGGTCTTTAAGGAAAATTGATCTTTCTAGATCAAAGAATATCTTGCTGAACGGTGCTGGTCGTGCAGGCATCACCGCACTTTCCTTTCTTTACTACTTTCTTACTTTCCGCAGGAGACAGTTTGACATGTGGCAGGAAAATCACATGTGAAACTGACGACATTAAAGTATAAACCAAAGTTTCAAGAGATATTTGATTTCCTTATTTACACTTTTAAAAGTAGCTATAACTTTTTGAATTATTAGTTGAGAATAGTCCCATAACCTTTATTTGCTTTGCTCTTATTACTATTCCATTCATTGATGTATCTAGTACAATATCTGCTGCTGCAGAAACCCAATTTCCCCACAGACATCTATTTATTTATCAAATCTAATCTAATACTGTGTCATTACTTTGAATCTCGTCCTTGACTCTTTGTTGCGAGTTACCTCCTCTTTCGCATTACAAAAGCGAGCCATCAAAACTAATCTGAACTCTCTCATCTCCCAAGCTCCATCCCATCGTTCTCCCCTCCTCTATTTTCAAGCGGGAGAAACCTTCTTCAGACTTTTCATTACAGCAATGTTACAGCTCTTTTTCACATATGATAACAGAAACAGGAGCACGACATGTGATCATAGAGGCATCTGGTGCAGTGACGCTCTGTTAATCTCTGTGGCAATGAGATTCATTTTGTGTATTTTGGTCACGGTGAAGTTGAAGTTGACACATTGGTGTCATTTCTGCTTCCTTTAAGGAGACGTGCATTGTTGCAGCTCACTGTCACATTATTAGAGTGAAGATGCTTTGAAAGACAAAGTCTCCCTCCCTCCTTTTTTTTTTCTGTCTGTTTCTCCGCCAGTCCACAAAAGCAACACACACACACACACTGAAGTACCATTCATCATATTTCATTACGCTTAAATAAACACTAAAGCAAATCAAAGCTAAATATATACAAAGTAAATGACGTGATTCTTTGTTGGTTGTACTCAGACCTCTCCGCTCGTTGGTGTTTTGAATGTTTGGGATATTATGCAAATGGAATTTCTCTGCTGTGCAATAACACCGCATTTTGTCAGCTCCAATTTCACCTCGCTGTTCACCTTGTTAAAGTGTGCACCTTTCGATTTTGAACCAAATCCTTTCAGTTAGGTTTTTTGGACTTAAATTTGGGCTGATCCTCTGACTGTGTCACCTAAAGCTTTGTAGATGAGCCAAAACAATCAAAGAGCTGATCCCTCACCTAGATTGATACAGCTGCTGCATGTTGATCCAAACTCGTAATATGAATCATGATGCTGAAAATTGAAGAAAATCAAACCCAAAGAAAATCATACATTTTATGACAAGTGGCACAATATTGTGGTGTTTTTAAAGAGACACTTTTGAACAAGACTTAAAGCCTGGCTAGCATCTCTGTGAGGTACAGCTCAGCGGCATGTTAGCGTACTGAGCTAACATGCCACTGAGCTGTACCTGCTGAAGTCTGCCAACCTTCATCTCACTCATCACAGTCACCTTCCAAAGGTTTGTATAAGTATCTAGGACCTCCTGATCCCTGATCTGCAGATGATCCAACAGCATTTTCATTTTGTCAAAGCGCAGACTGAACACCTGCCGTATATGGGAGTTAATTCAATCCAACACAAGCAGTGAGCTCTGATAAACCTGATGAATAGCGGAAACAACAGCTACTGGGACGAACTGAGCGGCAAGAATATGAATCAAACATGGAAGTAACAAAGACTGCAGTTCCTCAAATGACCACTTGAGGCTGATTCCAAAAGTGAGTCAATCCCCATAGACTGCAACTTTACAGCAGAAATAAACATGTTTACAGCCTGGTACAAAAAACATTTTTTGCCTCTATAGCTAATTTCCTCCTTCGTGACAACTGTACAGGGGGGGTTTATATATAACTCACCTGTTTAAATTTTATTAAGACATAAAGTTCTGCATAATTAAGGGTGTGGCCACTTTGAGTGTTACCTTGTTACCTTCCAAAGTTCTCTCTTTCCTCCTTCTCTTAGCCGTCAACATTTAAAAACTACTCACTTCTTTTGCCAAATATGCTTGAGTGAACCATGTTCACTGCCGGGACAATGTTCAATTGTTTTTGAGTGAATAAACTGCATTGCATTTAGCTGCACTGCTCAAATGCACAGCAGCTAAAAATCGGGGTCCAGGGGTGCTGGGTGGTGTACAAAGCACATGACCTGGGTTTGGTTCATCCAATAAAATCACTTCAGCTGCCAGATGCTATGTTGTATTTTATCGCAGGAGGTGATATTGTAAGAAAAACAAATGAAACACATTGCAGATACATTCAGTCTGAACATCTTGCAGCATGCCAAACATGAAGTCATTATAAATATTTCTTCATTAAACTGATGGAAAAAAAAAAAGAAATCTAATTCAGCTGTCACACTGTTTCTCACAAATTGCACATTAGTATGTAGATGTAGGCTAATTTCAGGGACACGGTTGTGTCAGTTGATTTGGACATTTGGACAGCATGTTTCAAATTCAATTTGCATGCTTCCCTCAGAGAGGCTATTTATCTATTTTTTATAATTGGCCCCACAATTAATACAAGCTCTAAGTATTTTTTTATTTTAAGTAATTCTCACGGTTGTTTTCTTTACCTACATTCATTTAGATCTTATTTTCTGACAGCAACTGAAGACCTGTGTTATCAGAAATTAGTGGACACCAGTCAAAAGAAAACATTGGTTAGCAAATTCTTGCTTTTATGTTCTTATCACCAGTGTTATTAAAAGAGTGCTCCACAGACTAAGCGTTGCGTTCCTATAATATTGTCAGATTTTAATTGACTTTAAAGAAACTAGAATTTCTGCCTGGTGGTTGTACGCCTCCACCAACCAGTCAAGTTGCAGGAAATGTGCTCACAATCTACGCCTACAGCATTGAATAAGTGTTTTTGCAGAACACCATCTGGATATAAAATCTCATCACTTCATAATTTTATCCTATTAGAGATTCGAGTTAAATAATTAGTCTATGAATTTGTGAGTTATGGTCTCAAAAAGTTGTTTTGTGAGGTTACAGTGACCTTGACCTTTGACCTTTTACCACTGAATTCGAATCACTTCATCCTTGATTCCAAGAGGACATTTGTGCAAAATTTGATGAAAATCCCTCAAGGCATTAATGAGGTATCACGTTCATGAGAATGGGACGGATGGAGAGATGGATAGATCAGACCCAGGTATCGTCTTACTTATTGCACTTTTGGGGCTACTTTAAAATGTTGCTGTCGTTTTATGATTACCTTATGATGTGTGCTTAGTCTCTGTTTATTCATTTGTACTGAAAGCCAAACATTAGTATTAGAGATTGAGAGTGAATTAGAGAGAGTCTGTAGTAGTTTTATGTGGTAACCATGTAGGAACATGTCTATGTTTCCAGATTAGCTTTGGGATAGCTAATGGTTTAGGTAATGACTAAATTTTAATGGTTACCATTACCTGATGTTAACTAGGATTATAGGGATGTGGATCCCCAAGCCAAAAAAGACAAAAAAAAAGGCTGCTACTGGGTTCAGATATTTAAGGTTTTAAAAATAAATCCCTGATTTTAGGAACATATGTTGCTGAGTGATTAATCTATTTATAATATCAACATTTCATTGCTAATATGATTACCTTCACATGATTGATTTGGCTGTAATAGCTTAAGCTGCTCTTTCACTCCCTCACTGTGGTAATCGAGGGTATTCTGGTACAGTGCGTCTTCCTCTCACAGATTTTTGCCTTTCGGGTGCCAACCTATTGTTGTAGAGAGTTTCTATGACTGCAGCAGCCAAGTCGAGGGGATAAGCTTCTCAAGCCCCTCTCCCTTCTGACACACACACACACACACACACACACACACACACACACACTCACACACAGCACTAGCATATGCTTAAGCAAACTGCTCCATGTCCTCCTGTCTTGTTGTCTACATGTGAAAGCACATGCTGAGGAGCACACAGAAACAGAAGAATATGAGTAAGATAAATGTCTTTGACAGTGTGAACGTTTCTACGAGTCTGCATGAATATGTGCACGTTGTTCTGATCAATGTGACAGTGTAGCGTGGTTGTTCTGCTGCCCTCTGCTCTGTGCGATTAAACAACGCCTCGAAATCTGTAAATGTGTCAATGGTGCAATCGAGATAACCAGTGAGATGACATTAATCTAAAACTGCTCCTTCACTTAATCACTCTTACTACACCCATAGACATGCTTACTGCTGACAGATTAAAACCAAAACCAATACATTTTTTGGCCTAATTTATCATAGTTCATATAATTAAATAGACTTGAACAAAAAAGTTCAAACAAAGTATGAAGTTATTAATCGATTTCAACATATTTTACATTAAATTTGATTCAAACTCAGCTCAACCGAAAATTATGAATATCTATTTTTTTCATAAGAAGATATATTTGTGGATTTAAGAACCAAAAACCATCTCAATGTAGTTTTGCATCTCCTCTCTCAGGCTCATCTCTGGAGCTCTAGTAACAACAGGTCAGTGAGCCAATTGACTGTTTTCTTCAAGATCAAATAAAAATTTAGCAGATTTCAGGCAAACATTCAGAGAAACTAAATCCTGCAAGTTTGGATGGTGGGCCCAGGGGGGCGGGGCTTGGGGCATGGCTGAGAGAAGTGACTGCTTTGTTGTGACATCACAAAGTTGCAGAAGTCCCAATGGCTTGTTTTAATGCTCAGTTTCTGAATACAGGCTGTGTGCAGTTCTCTGTGGACTGAGCGCTTTGATACTTTGATAGTATTAATATGGAACCTAGACAATATGGAACTTTGAAAATTTGTTCGTTTTAAGGTAACTTACGGGGCAGGGAGGAAAAGCTGTGAACTCAATACTGACATGTTAACTAATGTTAATGTGAAATTATTGATTAGTCCAGCTTTAATGGTTATAATCCTCCTGCATCACTATATCAAACAATAAAAAAAATGTTAGAAATTTGGATATTTTGATTATTTATGTCATTGTCATTCCAAATACCTTCATAACAATGATGCCTATATCTCTGCCATAGGTAGGGCTATTGCTGTTTGCCAATATTAATGCTATGCAAATACTTTCACAGTGGTTTGGAGTAAAACTGTTCTTGATATTATTTTAATCTTTTGTCAAGGAAATTTAGTTTGAAATAATCACTTGATATTACAATATGTGGAAAAAAAACCTTCAAAAGATCCAGGGATATGTCCTTCAGGTGAGAGAAGACATTTATTATTTAGAGAAAAGTACAAGTTATCACAGACCAAATAGATGCAACGACGTTGGAAAAACAAAGACGAAACCAATCCTTTAATTCCTTTAATTAAAGCGGACAAAAGATTTTGGGAAATCTTTTTTATTTTAAAACAAGCAGTGTAATTCACAAATTTACTTTCTCCAGTTTAATGACCGTATTTGGGTATCAGTGCTGTTCAAACATCTGTACAATTATCTGTGACTTCAGCAAGATGGTGAATAAAACTGATAAATCTGAGAGCACGATGAAAATGTTTGTCACACTTGTGTCTTTCTTCTGACTTAATAGCACTTCAGTATTACACACTACATAAATATTGCTGGCAATTCTATGGAAGATATTACAGAAAACCACAGAGTCTGTTAGTCACACACACACTCCGACACACCCACACATACACACACACACACACACACACTAGAAAGCTCCACATGACAACTTTAAGGTTCTTATAATGGTGGTTGCTGTTGTGTTTAATTGGCACATATTTCCACAACACATTTCGATTTAATTACCTGACCAAAATGTATCTTGGCTCAACCTTTATTACATCACAATCCAACATTGGCACTGCCAAGATGGCAACGATGGAGCAGTCCACTCTGAGCTTCAAAGCAGCTCCTCAGAAACCTGTGGGTGATGTCATGGAGACTCGCTGCTGCTCTGTAAACCTGTTGCTCTGAGGCAAAGCCAACTCAGATCAGCATATCAGTGTTTTGATCTGATCTGTTCAGATAATTTTTATAAGGAAAATCTACCAGGAACTATGAAGCGAAGCAGGCCATCCCCTGTGGAACTTATTCCCCTGTGTATAGCTCAAAGCATTTCTGCTTTTTTCAGTCCAGCAGTTGATCCTTCATCACATTCAGTATGAATCAAGTGTAAATGAAAATGTACAGAGAGAAGTACATAGAGAACTGAGAGGTTAGAGACACAGGCTTTGGTCAGAGCGATGGGATTCATCGGGACTCAATTCAAACCGGTCTGGGATTTAAGCGTCCCAGAAGGATGGGACATCCCACATGGATTACTGAAAGCTTCCTCACTGAGGTTTGGCCTGAAAATGACCTAAAATTCTCTTCCACAGGTCTAAAGTTTGGCTGCTTAGACACAAGTGTTTGGAAACTCTAAGTAACTGTGAGTCCAAATAAACAGTCTTTGAACATGTGTTGAGAGTGAATAACCTGTGCAACAGAAAATAAGATATTTTTCAGAAAAGTCAAAGTGACAGAAACAAGTAGAAGAAGAAGAAAAAATAATAACTCAAGCTGAGAAATGTGTGAGGAGAAAATATCGTAGAATTTGCAGCTGCAGTTGAGGATCAAAATGGATGTAGAAAGAAAATGCTTGTACTGATCATATTTTTTCATTATTAACTATCATTAGGACAAGAACTGCAAAATCTAACCATGTTTTGTTGATCAGCTCAGAGAAATGTGCTTGCCCTTAAACTCATAAAAGCAGGAGTAGATGGCAGAATATATAATGCAATTATCTGTACAACTGTCATGTTGTTTGTGTAGAGATGATGATGATGATGTACTGCATACTGATTGGTTTAGTACCTTTGCTGTTAAACAAGGGGCTATTCTTCCCCAAACTTGTTTACTATTTATATGTTATATTTATATAATTTAGCTTTAGAGATTACAGAAGCAAAAATCAAAAAGTACAATCAGAGAGGGATTGTAACCTACGGGTAAATTTTGCTATACATTACTAGTGTTGGCATTAACAGCTGTTTACTTACCAGTCTAGAAGAAACGTTACGAGTTCAGCATTAAAGCTCATTCCTTTACTCACCAAGAACTTTCTCTAGAGGTGGAAAGCAACCCTCTTGTTTTGCCTCTATTTCTATCACTACTTTTCTTCCACTGAAGTTAGCATGCTAACTAGCTAGCCTCCGTCCATCTCGTCTCTTTCCGATACAGTCAGTGTAGCATTTCATCTGCCCTGAAGAAGTAGTGTTGCTCAGAGGTTGTATTACAACCTCTTGTATTGTAAACGCAACTCTGGCGGAAGCTCATAGCAAAACTGGTATGTAAACAGCTGACTCCAGGAAGGTGTCCGAGGTACCGATCACATCAGAGCAGAAAAATAGTTGAAGACAGAAACCGCATGAAAACCACATGTAATTTAACTCTAATTGCCAAAACTAAAACCACAAAACCCTCAGCACACACACACACACACATATATATATATGTCCCATATAGTATGTCTGTTTGAAATGAAGGCATTGCCTCTTACAGTTATTTTGTTCAGTTCATGTCTCTATTCCAGCTTCCTGGCTAATTTATGGTGAACTGGCAGGCCCTTTAAGTCACACTGAAAATGAGTAGATTGGCTTAGTGGCAATCTTATTAAAACCTCTTCATCCCAATTCAGTAATGTGCTTAAGGCTGGGTGAGCCATCCATTGAGTTAAACTGTGTTGTCAATCACTGCTGTCATGTGCAAGCACCGCTGACACACACACATACATGCACTTATGACTGTCAACTGTCCATTCATCAGACAGCACAACTGCTTTACACTGAACTGAAGCCACACACACACACACACACACACACACACACACACACACACACACACCTACACACACACACACACACACACACGTAGATAGCCTGAGACTGACAAACACACACTAACCATGTTGATTGATTTTAATAAGACAGGATGTTGTATCGACTGGGCTGAGTGTAACTACTGCCACATATTGGAAAATGTGCTCTGGCAGAACATTAACCCTGCACAGGTCCAGGGCAGCTGCTCTGTAGTTGCCCCTGACCTCTGACCTCTCTGAGCAGCGCACATGAAAATACATTTTCATATAATATTACTTAAGGCAAAGCTGTAATCTGAATTATCTTACAAAGAACTTACAAAGGCTTTGAGAAGGACTCAAAACATCATTTTTATTCAGAAACTGTTTGTTTTATTGCCATTTTTTAGCACATGTGACATCTTTCCTACCACAACACTCAAAACGGTAAAAATTCAAATACATTGTATTTGAGCCATGGACAGTGCGCAGGTGTTCTCTCTCCTCTGTACGTAGTTTACATTTTGTTCCGCTTATTCCAGTCTTTCAGTGTCCACCCATAAATTGTTGTTTTTCATTATAGCATTTTCAGCTTGTCCTGGTTTGGATTCTTTCAGTGTCAGTCGTTCAGGAGGTTTTTACCAGGAGCCGAATTATCCTCAGAGGTCTCATCCTCTCCTAAACAAACGGAACCAGAAACACCAAATAAAACAGCTTCAAGTTAAAAATCTGTGTTTCGCCGACGCTCTTCAGCGACACAGAACATCTCCAGCAGCTGGGAGCTGAGCTGTCTAGCTTTCATTTACTCAGCTTTTTTCTCTGATAACTTAAGATCCAGATGTTTCATGATAAAAATCCTTCATCTGATTAAAATATGTAGTTGAAAACAACCAAGGTGTAAAAACTATGTCTCAAAATGTGGCTTAAAACTGGATAAGAATTCAATTTTGACACTTCTGGCAGGCAACCACAACACTGACGTATGCACTTAGGGGATATATCATTGACAGGCGACCCAATGGCACGTACCGTCACGGTTAAAAGTGCAGGTTTTCTTTAGGTCTGAAAACTGCAGGAAACATTTGGGATAATACAAGTACACAACTCAACAAAATATATAACTTTCAGGTCAGTTTTTGAAATAGACATAGGAAAAGTTGTATATTATAAGCAAAGAGAGGAGTTGCTTGAATTTGCAGCATCAGAAGAAAATTTGAAATGAATGGAATTACAAATTCAGTCTAGATAGTAGATGAAGTTGTACTTGTACCACTCGGAAAGTGTCTTTACATTTACATGAGAGTGTAAAAAAATGGTTTGTATAAATATTAAGTGAGTGATAATATGTGTGTGTATAAGCCCACCCCAACCTTCAGTTCAGCCTCACTAACCACATAATTTGTCTTGGGTGTCCAGACTCTCTCTCTCCCTGCCTCTCTCTCTCTCTCTCTCTCTCTCTCTCTCTCTCACACACACACACCCACACACAGCAAAAGATAGGTGGAGGAAGAGTGTTATCCATCTCTTCAGGCTTCCTTCAATTTATCCAAGGATAAGGTGCAGGGAGTGTGTTGTTAGATATATGGAATATATCAGTGGGTGGCTGCTTGCTGAATCTCTGCAGTCTGAATGGTTAAAAGAGTTTCTGCTGCACTGGCTCCACTGGCAAAATTACTCACTATGTGAAGAAAACACAGACACCAATTTTGCTCCCATTTCACCAGTAATGGACATTCCAAAGCTCCTGACAGGCTATAAATTTGACAGTCATTCATGCCAAAATATTCACAGTGGTAAAGTCAAGGGAAGGGGAGCGAATTAATTAGCTCATGGTTTACCTTTTTTAAACTAAGTTTAATTTGACTTCATTAGATTTTCTTGGAGTGAAATGAAACTGAGATCTCCCAGTCGGATCTGACGTTCCCACATTTAGTCCCACTGGGTAATAACACCAGAGGAATAATGATTTGCATTTGACCGCAGTACCAGTTCTCCTTTGCTCTCTGCTTGTCGTTTTCTTTGCTCTCTCTCAAAAATGGATTTCCTTTGGGAAGATTATTGTTATCATTCATATTTTTTTCCCTCCTCAATCTCTTATCTGTTTTTTTTTTTTATGTCAGCCAAGGTTTAAAATCCATTGACTCATGCCTGTTTGTGGCAAGTTCTTTTAATGCCCCAAAAAACTACACAAGGACGTGACTATGAGAGCTGACCTTTATTATTATTACAAAATATTTTTAATAACAAAATATATTAAGTGACTAGCGTGTAAAACCTTTAACATTCTTCATATCCAATTGATACATTATTTGACTTATTGCCATTCCACCATTATGAACTTATAAATTATGATTCTGGTGAACAAAATCATAGAGCAGAGTGGCGCAGCGGAAGCGTGCTGGGCCCATAACCCAGAGGTCGATGGATCGAAACCATCCTCTGCTAATGAATTAATATTGCCAATCCACCACCCTTCTGTCTGCACTTTATCAACCACACACACTGCTGCTGTAGTTTAAAGAGCAAGCAGCTGAGGCTCAGGATGCATCCACCTTCGTGTGGTTTTTCATGTAACAGGAATGGTTGCCAGTCCTCTTTTGTGTGCTTCAGTCAGGCTTTATGTAACTGTGAGAGAGACGCAGCAGAAGTATGCTGGGCCTATAACCCAGAGGTCAATTGATCACAACCATCCTGTGCTAATGGTAAATCTGATTAACCAGTAGGTCTCCATTCATACCCATCAATACCCACAGCGCCATGTTTTACATCAAACAGAAACCCCATAGTGTCTTAGACATCTTGTGCTTTTGCTGCTGTAGTGGCAGCAGCTGAAAATTGTGCTATTTTTAAACAATGTTTTGATCATGGGTTTATCCCGTTTATTGGTAAAGGATTTAATAGATAGAATTGTGAACAGATCAGAGACAGAAATCCCATGCCTGTCAGGTAGTGTGGCCGAGTGGTCTAAGGCGCTGGATTTAGGCTCCAGTCTCTGTGGAGGCGTGGGTTCAAATCCCACCACTGCCATCTTTATCTCTTACCTCTAAGAACGTCTGATCCAACAGCTGGAATGACTGCAGGATAAACTCAGCAGGTGCAGTTTTCATGTGTGAAGGTGTTCGTTCCTCCAACAAGCTGAAAGGCTACCTTTATTTCACATATCATTATTGGCTGGACCGGCTGGACCGGCTGGCCAGCCACATAATCTGGAATGTCCCTGACTGAGTAACTGATGATATTTCCACCACTGCTCAGTGAACTGCCTCGTCCACTGAGTTGGAGTTTCTGGTGCAAACAGGTTCTATTAGGGGGGTGTTTACAGCCTGCAGTGTTACAAACTCAGCGCATTGTTGCTAGATTTAGAGACTTTTTTTTTCAAACAAGACTGGGTATAAACTTGGAAAATGACTGGACCGTGTATGGACGGTGACTGGGGGTTTGAGGCTACACCTCTTGTTACGAGCCGTCAACCGAACCGCTCTAGTTTCCCGGCTGCTCAGGACCCGCACCGACCGGAAATGAGAATACATTTACTGCGGCACAGCAATAAAAGTCGGGAACAAAGGGTTTCTGTCCATTGAAACACTAGAGGGTTTTTAATTTCAAATGGTTACAGGAAGTGTTGAGGTTGGATTAACACGTAATGCAGCAACTTTAAAATGGCAAATGGGAGCCATTCAAAATGAGGCTTTGTACTAAAATACAATTATTACCGATTCCACACATCGAACAGAAGAAATTAGAAATTAAGACTTGCCTCTAATAAAAGCGGGCGGCACGGTGGTCAAGTGGATCTGAATGTCAGCATGTATTGTCGTTTGTCTCTATATGTCAGCCCTGCGATAGACTGGTGACCTGCCCAGGGTGTACCCCGCCCTCGCCCCAATGACAGCTGGGATTGGCTCGACCCCCCCACCCCTAGTGAGCGACTAAATAAGAAAGATATTTTTTATCTCCAAATACTGTTGAAATCAAAGCTCACTCTTTGTCTTTCATTTATGTGTTCGGTCATTTTGTCAGACGATGTTGCAGTTATAAAATCTTGTCTGCTTCACAACTGTATACTTTTAAATAAAGGCTACCCCGACCAAAAGAAATCTCTAAAAACTAAAGACACAGGTCCTTATTTCTCACTAAGATGCAGGCAACACCTATAATCGACTACAGACCTTTCACATCATTGAAGATGGCTGATTTACATGAGTTTTTAAACTGAAGTGTGTTGGTGCATCATGATGTACTTAAAGTCTAATTTTGCTGGAAATATAAAAGCGGAGTGATCATCATCTAACAGAGTGAAATCTGCCGCTTCCCTTGTCGTGTCTTACCGTCATTTAAAAATAGCCTGCCATGTCTTCATCCCTCTGCCTGTCTCTGTCTACCCTCTCATCCTCTCTCTCAAACCTGTTAGCGAGAAGAAGGCTGAACAGCACTCACTGTTGGCCAATCATAGCTGTTTTCTGATTAGAGCTTTAGTCAAGTGACCAGAGGGTAATGATATTTATATCAAGGCCGATTCCTCGTGCGATGAAGCTCTCGTGTTACACATCTCCATAAATAGATTGAGAATTGAGTTCATAGCAACAGACATCCAGAGGCCAGGAGAGCAACACACAACAGTGGAGAGAGGAGAAAACACATTTCTCGGAGTTGATGGGATAAATGATTGCATAGAGAGTTCAGTGGAGTGGGGCCTGTGAAGAGAGAAGACAATGTCTCTGTCAGTCAAGTGAGTTCAACAACAAAGGCAATCAGGAGTAAGAGGGAAAGGTTTATTTGAGAGAATGAAAGCTAAGAGCTAACTTAGATCTCCTGTCACATTGTCTTTCTTATTTTAACACAATAAAATGAAAATGAAACTTTACGTGAAAACTTTGATTATTTCTTTTAAAAAAAACAAACAAAAGAAAAAACTACCTCGTTTCTTTACATAGGCAACAAAATATTGGAATTTCCATTACAGAGAGAAAACAGTAGGCGCCCATCCTCAACATACAGTTGACTTCATTATCCTACTTTACAAAGGTGATTTTCACAAAGGCCAGTTCCTCCGGGGTGGGTATTATCCCGATTTCAAAAGATCAGATTTTAATCAAGGCTGGCTTCTTACGATGGGTATTACATTGAGAATCTCTGCTGGTGGTAGCAAAAGATCACAGAGGCCCTGCGGTCTCCTGCTGTGAGTACAGAAAAGTGTTTGTTTTTATTTATTTGTATTTTTGGAAAGTGGGTGCAAGAACAAAAGAGTAGAAATGTGAGGAAATGGGTTAAGGAGTGGTGCTTCTGACTCATCTGCAAGGGATTTGGACAGAAAGTGAAAGGGGATGAAGGAGTGACTGAAAGAGGATAATATAATGGAAGAGAGACACTTGCCACTAATGGACTTATTGACTCAGTCTCCAGGTACACAAAATGCATTTGATCCAGTCCTAATGGTTTTTCGCATGTTTACTGAAAAGTGAAGACAAAAACTAGAGAAAGAAAAACAGGGCTTTTTCCCAGGGAGAAATGATTCAGTTGTAACAACCATACTGGATCCTACCAAAAAAAAAGACGAACTGTTCAGTTCAGCAAAAGGCTTTTTGTTCAGTGAACAAAGGCTGATTTAATGCCTCTGTGAGGATTATAGGAAAATGCTGTGATGAACTTGCTGACTAATATTGGCCTTTGAATAAGCTACTGTCGATATTTTGAAGTGCAGACTTGGAGCTTCACTGATTAATGTGAAATATGCGAAGGCAGAATACACCTAAACATGGAGTTATTCGTCAGCGTCATTAAGGCACATTAGCAAATGATGTCATTGTCTCTTTCCATGGAGGACAGTTGGTCACATAAAGTACAGTAGATGGTAAACGCAGGCCAGCTCCTACTCTGCTGTGTGGTTGAGGACGGGCGGGGGCATCAGATAGAAATAAAGGACCCTGCTAACTTCCAAACAATCGCACAATAACGCAAACACACACAGAACTGTATTAAAAACAACTTGGACTTTATAGGTCAAACCCTCACAGACTCTTTTCTTACACATAAGGGCATAAAATGAGATAAACTTAGACGAACTCTCATAAGCCAGTGTGTAAAACGAGCTTAGAGAAGAAGTGAGCTTAACAAACCTCTGTAGCCCGCTCCTCATCTCTGCTTGAGACTAGAAGCTATAGCTTCCATTAGCCGACCTGAACATAACATCCGTCAGCATTCATGTTGCATTGTGGGTAATGCAGGTGGCAGGTTTTGATAGGAAAATAGAACGCATGGAATAAAGGAAGAACTGTCCATCATAAGTCAATATTTATTGTAGCACTGATACTAAAATATTCTTAACCATATACAGACAGTCACAACACTAAACCACACCCACAACACTATGTTGCTTAGTATAGCAAGAAAAGAATGAAAATGTTGAATGAATGTTTAAGGTAGGAGCAGACTGTAGCTGTGTCCCAATTCAGGGTCCACATCCTGCATCCACAGCGGCGCGACTAGGCCGTCTCATTGCAAAAGGCTCCTTCAAATGCTGTCGACAAACGGAAACTTCTTTTTATGTGCAACAAGGGCTCCGATGGGTGGATTCTTCGTGGCCCAACCTATCCCAAGATTCATTGCACGCCGGTAATGAAAGCAAAAAACACAGATACAGAACACAAGGATAACTGTTAAATGCAAGTTTTTGTTATAAAAAAAAAAAAAAAGGGTGAAAGGTGTTGTCAAGGTGAAAGGAGCGACGCTTTGTGACCCAAAGGGCAGAGCTGGTGCCACAAAGCAGAAATCCTCCGCAGACCAGACCATGTCATTAAGGTTCAGCCTTCACAGTCCTCTGAAGGATGCGGCCCCTGGATTGGGACACAGCTTGTACGTAGCCTGACAGGCCAAACCTAGGGAAACAGAAGTCAGTAAATCCTTGCTGCAGCATGTTATATCAGAGAAACGCGCTCTCGTGGTGTGGCCTTAAGCAGAACGGGACAGGAAATAGTGCGGGTTGTGCTGGCATGCCAGTCTTCGTTAACCTCTGTCGCTGTCCTTAGCCTCAGGACAGCTCGACAGTATCTCTTCCTCTCTGCTGCTTGTATCCTTTCACCTGCAGTTATAAAACAAGAATATAAACAAACAACAATACTTGAATGGAGAGGTCAGAGGTCAAAGTTCACATCAGATTGAACTCGGCACAAAAACAAAGGAGGGTCAATTTGCAACCTTAAGCAAAAGAGTCTCACCCTGTTCCACACAGAAATAAATGGTACTGCACAGTAATTGCTGAAGGAAACTAGATGACCTGATCAACATATTGATCAGCTTGTCTCTTCGCTCATCTGGATATTGATAGATTTTAATAAATCAAACATTAGCCTTAAACTCTAAAATTTAGTTACTGTTTTGTTCTCCGTTTAGCCGGATTATGGCACCGGCACACCGGCTTTGTAGTGATCAGAAATACTACTTTTTACTTTGTTGTCTGAAATGAGAGAGTGAACGTTACAGTGTGTGTCAACAGTTTTATGTAGAATCATTCACGAACAGTTGCTGGTGCTGTAGGCCGTTCTCTCTCAGCCCCGCTTCCCATTTTGTCCTCTCTGCCATAGCTCCAGGTGTGTCATCGTCAGGCTTCGAGAGGCTATTATCAAGTACTTGAGTGGACACGCTCTTTTTCTCATTCTGGCCATCCTGTGGAGAGATGGTTAATGGAAAAAGGTACTCACAGCATGACTAGCTAATTGATAAATTGGACACTTGACTGGCAAATAGCTGGCAGGTAACTAACTAATGTTGGATTGGATGAAGCAACATTTCGTGAATTATTATTTTCTGTGCAGTTATAGAGTTGATATTAAATCAAAACCTCATACAGCTGACTGTTTTAGTTTTCTGGTCCAGATGGTTGAGTCTCTAAAGGAAACTCTGAAGTGAGAGCTTTGCTGTATCAATACACATGAGGAATGGGTTCATGTTACTTAAAACAATTAATTCAACTCATGAACTTAATTCTTTTTCTTTTTCCATACCGCTTATCCTTATAGGGTTGCAGGAGGGGACCGAGCCAATCCCAGCTGACACTGGGGGACAGCGGGGTCCTGGACAGGCCGCCAGTCCATCAACTTCATTTAAAACCATAATTGATCTGTATTTTACTACCTTTATGTGTATTTAAGAGAAAGGGAAAGGAGCATATTTATTTTGTGACACCAAACAAACATTAGCAACATTATGTTTTTAAAGTTTCCAGTTCACATGAATGGGAAACTGGCCAACACAAATAATTCTGCAACTGGTGGAACTGGACTGTTGCTAAGCAACAAACATTTTCGTGACCTGACAATGTCATATGAAGGCACCTGAATGTACGCTGAAGAATCCAGGCTTCTTTCCTTCATCCTCCTCTGACGACCAGACATTTAATTCAAATGTTATTTCTGGAAAGATATTCATCTTTGCAAAGTTTGACGATGTATAAGATTAGCAGAGCAGAAATAATCCAGGAAAAGTCTCAGAGAAAAAGAAAGCAAGTGAAGAACAGTTAAAATATGATATCAAGATTCATCAGATTCATCTATTCTAGCACTCAGATTAAAATTGTTCAGTCTGCTAAATCTTCTTGGCATGAAAGGGTTTTCAGCCGCAATGTCTGGAAAGACTGATAATTAGATCTATATTAAATACCAACAAAGCCGGGAGAAATTTGCCACCCACAGAAATGGAAATTCTTTTGTATTAAAATCAGAAAACTTGCACTGTTTGCTAAAGTACAGCACAGTCAACTGAAACAGTAAATTGTATTTGTACTGAACACTTTCTGCACAGCAAGGGAATTTAAAATAAATGATGCTTTGTGGTCCACATCACTGGATGGAGGTTTGAACAGAAGAACAAAAAACTCCAGGGCTCGGCTGCCAGATGTTGGAAATGGTTATGAAAAAGGAGGAGTGATAGAGAGAGGACAAACTACAGACAGACGGATTTAAAACAGATTCACTGCGTCAGTGAAGTCTACGCAGCATGCAACAGAGCTCCAAATCAGATTGTTCAAAGAAAGAAAAGCAGAGCAATAATTTAACAAACAGGAAGCAAACACACACACACACACACACACACACACACACAGATCCTTGTACATCTGTCGTTGTGGGGTCCCACCATTGACATGATGCATTCCCTATCCCCTTACCCTAACCTCAACCTAAACCTTATAGTAACTTTAACCCTAAAACAAAGTCTTAACCCTCAAGCAAACATTCAAACTTGTGCGGGTCAACATTAGTCCTCACAAAGCTGTTGGACCCCACAGGTACAATGGGCTTGTGGTTTTCAGACCCCACAAATGTAGTAAAACAAGCCCCCCCACACACACACACAGATAACCCGTGTTCCCTTGTGTATTTTAGAAACAACCGAGCAGAGTGAGCATCAACAGGGCCAGATGGCAAAAAAAAGCAACATCATTATTCAGACCATTACCTCAGCTAATTGAGGCACAACACGCGCACACACACACACACACACACACACACACACACACACACACGTCACATATGCACGTGTACATGGCTTCAGATTTACATCTCTATCAGACACTTCTAAATGTATATACACAGTGGGGTCCAAAAGTCTAAACCTGAGACCATTTTTCCATTGACTTGAATGGGAAACTGGTCTCTTTTGGACCCCACTGTATACATTGTGTGTGTGTGTGTGTGTATATATATATATATATATATAAATAATGCACATCTGCAGCCACAGATGTGCTGTCAATGAGTTTGTAATATATATTGTACATAAACATGCATATTCATGCATGGATGCTCCATCTGTGCACCCCTCATTCACTCACTCACACACACACACAATCAGATCCATACTAAGTACAATAGTGCACCAGCACCTTTGAAAACAAGTTACATTTCAAACCTTCAGTCTGTAACTGATGAGCAGCAGGTCCTGTTGTGTCATCCCACTGTTAACCTTGTTTAAGATGAAATTTGGACCAATAATACATTCTTGCTCTCCAACTACTTAGAAAGAGGCCTGTCAGGAAAATATAGTTTTGATATTGTCATTTCTCATGTCATGAAATATAAAAAAAAAGGTTTATTTTTACTTCCAAATGAATTAATGGGTTTTCTGATTTGGTGCCCTCATCGGGAGGGCAACATGTCGACCTTGACAGAATAGGCCAGCCTCCACACAACTGAGCGGCACAGCGTGTTTCTTTTCTTTGTTGTCAGTTCCAGTAGTCACAAACAAATGGTGCAGAATTTCACAGCAATCTTCCAGGGATTGTGATTTGTTAACAAAAGGTGCCACCGCTCTTACTGTAGCAGCCCTGGTTTCTTTTTCTTCGCTGAAGAGAGCACCTAGCGTCTTCTGAGATTGCAGCACGTCAGTAGCTTACTTCGCAGACCACTGGCATCAGCTTAGCTTCACTTCACATAATAAACTATAGTTTCTCATTTCCAAACTGTCTCGAGGTTTGTACTCATCACCATATGTGATATCTTAACTTATCATTTCAAGGGAAATTTGGGAATATTTCACCCTGGAACATTTCCCCATTGTGAATCTATGGGTCACGCTAACTTTGCGATTGCTCTCACCACCTCCGCTGTAGAGCCTCAGTGAAACGAGGACTCTCACAAAACATCATCAAAGCTACAGTTTGGGATCATCTCAATGTTTGTCTCTGAAAGTGATCTAAAAGGACAGCTCTTAAAATGAGAACACATAAAACACTGTTTAATCTGAGGGATTGTAATATGTGCGATCCATCACCATTAAGCACTAACAGCGTGTAATACACTTTCCTCAGCTGAGAGAAAAAGCCAGTAAGTTGACCTGGAAGTAGATCCTCATGCATTTAGCTGTAATGGCTGTTGCAGGTGGTTACGTCCTGTGTTATTTATTCATTATATATTTTAGTTATTTATTGGAAAAGCTGGCCCCTTGCCCTGATATATGTTATATATGTTATAAGTTAGCACAACATTAAAAGCCACAATTGCCATGTTTACGGGAAATATTCCAGGTTGAAAATGTAACAGAATTTTCCTTTAACACGCTTCAAAGACTTCCTCTTCGGTCATGCTTGCTTTCGGTCTGACGCTCTTCATCACCTGACCTATGCAAACAGAGCTAGAGTCCTCTGGTGGTCACACCATGGAAATAGAAGATCCAACAGTCACTGCACAACAAATACACCTTCATGTGTCACCTTCATTCGAAACCCTGACTCCATTATACTTCATACGACAACTGTGGCAAGATTCTGAATTCAATAGTTTCCTTTATAGTTCTTGAAATGTGACAGTTATGGTCACTGGAGGAGCAGTAATGGCAGACTTGTTCCAAAAGAGCAAAATAACACAGTTGTGATACGGTAACATGGGCCACATTTTGAGACATTATGGGTGAGCTATTTTGCAGTTATGACAAGAAGTATTTGTCATGGGATTTCTATTCTTCATATTGTACTCTTGTCCGCATTATTTCGTAACGACTGCCAATCATTGTCTCCGTAGCGGATAACTTCTCATTTACACCGTCTCAGAATGTTTCCCAGGTGTCGCTGCCTCACAGTTTGTGGGGAAATTAAGATAAAAGAAGTGTCTAATTTCCTCTGGCATTGCTTGCAAAGGTTTTTATCTGCAGCTGCTGGGAAAATAAGCAACGTTTGCCTTTACTACCCTGACTAATTTCTCACTATTGGAGGTTGTAGTAAATGTATCTCTAAATAAACCCGAGTCCCTGTCCCCACTGCGTGCTTCTGCTCGCTTAAAGGGCAGGACCAACATATCTTAACACTACAACCAATTACTGCAGGCTGGGGGAAGCACTTACAAGCTGCAGGGATTCAACACAGATATGCTGATTGTGCTGTGGTAAACACAGCTCCAGGGAAACTTAAAGAACATGGGACTGAACTCAGTGAACTCTGCTTGTACCTCCCTTTTTTTATATCTGAGGGAGTTTGGCTTTCAGTTTTGTACTCGGTTTTGCAACAGCTCTTTCCTGTTTGCAGCCCTCATTCTTGACAACTTGTCACTGTCTAACAAAAGTTCTTCATTGCCACTGTGGGAAATCTGGAAAACCTGTACCACTATAGAACACTGTTTAGAGCGAAATAGAAAGTCCCAAACAGCATTTTTCCAGAGGATTCAGAAAGTGATTCTGAGCACTTAGGAGATTTTCCACAGGGAACCAGTTAAAAAGGTAAGAGCTGGGTACTTTGATGAGGTAGCTGGTGGCTGGTTTTCACACAAAACTGAAGTTACAACTCTGCATGCTTCGGCATGTCTAATGTGTGCCACTCCATAGAGAAAAACCTCCTTGTTTCTCCATAACCAAATCCTAAGGTTGAATTAGATCAGCATATGTCTACTTAAACCGGTAGTAGGGGTGTAGCTGCTCATGGTAGCTAGTTAGTGAAGCTAATTTAGGAGGTGTTCATTCTTATTCATTCATCAATTCTTAGTTACTCACTCTTCTGTTCTTGTCTGCAAGATGGCAGTTGTTTGGTTACATGACTAGACTGGTTCTCATGTTAAGCTTGTCTACCTGTTGGACAAGCCGTCTACGGGAGAATGCGAATTCCTTCATAAAAAAACAAAATCATATTAAGTTTTAAATACCACAAAATAGAAATTTAATTCGACATGCAAGCCATGACCATTAATTATTGTAACCATGGCAACAAAGGTTTGGTACGTTGCTGTATGTACAGTACGTGTGTTTGTCATTGTCAGCATGACAACCAAGGTCCAGTATGCCAGCCGCTGTAGGGGCAGTATTTCAGGAGGGTTGGAAAATGTTACTTCGGCTGTGATTTCATACTCTATATAGATATAATGTACGATTGGGCGAAAAGGGGAAATTTCAGACGTAAAATGTGTAAATGAGGTTTCCTGCTTAATATTACAAGGTTTCCACTCGACACAGAAAATCGATGAATGATTTCATTCAGTGGCAGTCACAAAACGTATTGAGCATATATACATGGAACAGGTTGCAGTGGGGAAAATGGGCAGTTTTTGTTGTTCTTCATGGTGCCGGTGGTGATGTCACAGTAAGAGATCTGTTAAGTTAGTTAATTTACTTGATCCCAGTATTGCATGTGTTTACGTAATGTGGCTTTTAACATTTCTGCATGTGTGTGTGCATAAATGCTAAGGTTGAATTAGATCAGCAATATTACACACACACACACAAACACACACACAGGAGCCGACAGCCGCCGGAGCCCCCCATCCCCTTTGCTCTCTGAGATGTAAGTACCCCCCCCCTGAACTAACCGACTGCCCCCTTTAAGTATTGAACTCTGGCAGTCTCATTTTAATTACAGCTAATTGTGTCCTAAATCCTTTTTCATACTTTTATCTGATATTTTACTTGCTTTAGTTTTAGCAGTTTTAATAATTTATTTAAACTGTCCTTGGTGCCTTGCCGTTCTTAACAGTGGAAATACATGTCAAGCTTTAGCTAAAGGCTTGTGTCTCATACCATTCTGTCAAACTAGCAGCAACAAAATCACAAGCTGAATTGCATATATAAAAAGGAAAAAAAAAACAAAAAAAAACCACTTCAAAGCAAACACTGACCTTGTAACGACAACAGAGTACAAAAATCACATTTCCACCACGTCCTACCGCCTGAAATCATATCTGTTGTATTATTTTAAAAATCTAACTGTTAAAAATATTTTATACAAGTTCAACAAACTCTCAAAAGACGATAAACAAGGTAAGGAGAGGAATTTTGAATGCTGGGCTTCTCCCCGTTCACGCACGCAACTCAAGGTACTTCAAACTGCCATGTTTTATGCATGAGAGTCTGGATAACAAACAAGAGCTAGAGAGAGAAAACACGCACACTCCCTCTCACACACACACACACACACACAAACACAAAAAAAGAAAGAATGAGAGGAGATGGAAGAATCCTACAAGTTGGCAGAAATCAACACAGCCAGCTTCCCAGACAGACACAGAGAGAGTAAGAGAACTTCTTTTAACATGTTCCCAGTAGACCCATGTTCAGAGAGGATCCCTAGAAAGACAGAAATCATACCGCTCTCCTCTACCTGTCTTTCTCCTCCCACCCTTCTCTCACTCCTCCTCCCTGTCTCACCCCCTCCTCCCCTCCTCCATCTCCCCCCTCCTCCATCTCCCACACTGCCTTGCTCGCTGTTAGGAGTAAACGTGTTGACGTGCCAATAATACCTGAGTGTAATTTGTAAACAATGCCGAGTATTCCTGTCGGAGGAGAAAACCTGATAACTCAGTCATCTAATCTGCCAAACACAAGCTGAAAGGAGAGGACATGAGGAAGAGGCATGGAATCAGATTATCATTATATCAAATTCTCATCCCCTGTCACCTGTGGTGCCACATGAAACGCAGACTAAGCAAGAAAAAGGCTTGTAGGTGCAATGGGAATAATTTAATAAACAGAAGTTACTCACAAGCAGATGTGCAAAATCTAAAGAAGTGTCAGGAAAGCAAAAAACTCAGAAAAGCCAAATGAGGAAAAAACATGAGGAAACTGTAAAAGACAGAGAATTAAATACACACAAGGAGTAGCAGGTAACGAGGCACAGGTGTCACACATTAGGGCGGAGCGGGTAATCGCAAAGGCAGGAAACACTGAGCAAGTGACAATAATTTCAAAATAAAAGAGGAAATGAGGACAAAGTTTCCCATTTGGGGCGTAGATAATGGAAATTACTCATGGAAACATTCCTGCAAACTTCAACGAACTTCTCAACAGTTTCTGCAGCGAGTAATAAGCATGAAGTATCCAGCCCTATACAACTTAATGCGCATGTTTACTGTATCGCGGATTAACCAGCTTCACGGTTAACCCTTTTCCACTGAATTCTTCCAAGGACTCCAAAACCATTTTAGGAACTTATAGATGGGTAATTAAAGTAAAAACCTGGAGAATGAGTGGGCGGAGAGGGATGAAAATGTCTCCACCCATAGGGCACGAGGGGGTCACTGAATGGTTTGATGAGGATTAAAAATGATATGAGTCATTCGCTATGGCCGTCACAGTCACCAGATCTCAGTTGAACACCTATAGGAGATTTTGGAGCGACGTGTTAGACAGCATCATCAAAACACCACATGAGAGAATATCTTTTTTTGTGTTCCTCCCTCCAGTAGAGAGGGAGAATCTTGGGAGAATCAATGCCAAGGAGCACCGAAGCTGCTCTGGCAACTTGCGGTGGCCTAAAAAAACATTTTAGTTTCTCAGCCATGGTTCCCGGTGCCAGAAGAAGTCTCTGATCGAAGCTAGCACTGTCTGATGGCCCACAAACCCTTGGGGTAGATTCTGCAGAGATAAATGTCTTTCAGTGTTCAAACACAAACCTCAGGCTGTTGCAGCTACATTCATCATCCACACTAATCCCCATGTTTATTGATATTAAGAACATGTTACCCTGTCGACTTCCTCACAGTTACTTCCTGACTTCCTGCTACAGTGGAAGTAAATGACCATAAACCACCTAACTGGTTGTCACTAATACAATCCTGCTGTTTCTTTATACATCAGCAGCCTAATCAGCCCGATCCTGAACAGTTGAGATGAGGTGGAAACACAAACAGGAATGCATGAAAGGGACTTTTAGTTTCTCTGTGGCCCCTTAGTAGCTTGAACTATTTGGTCAAAAAGTTTTAACAGAAAGTTTGAAAGTTTATTTAGCCCTGCCTTTGTCTGTGCAACGTGTCTTCACAGCAAAAACATGCCTTTAGGCAGGTTGTCAGGACAGCCATGAAGTGAAGACCAGGACTCCAGACCTGGGAAGGAACCGAACGTGATAAAGTACAACACTGTAACGGTATTTTACCCTGGAATGCATACGACTGTTTCCCTGGGACATACGGCACAGCAGAGCATGACAAGAACTCATAAGTTTTTCATGAGGAATAAAAAGCTTTCAAGTTACATGTTTTTTTGGGGGGGTTTTTTTGTTCTCCCCAGTGTATGACAGCGTTACATACACTGGAGTGCTCTGGTTGTTCCAGCACTTCAGTCGAACATTCAAATCCAATGACATTTTTCACAAAGAATATAACAGCGGCATTTTACTTAATATCCCTTGCCCACATGGTATCTATCGCGTCTTTTCTTCTACCAAAGTTAGCATGCTAACCAGCTAGCCCCGGTCTGATAGCGACTCACCGTAGCCTCCAGTCTGTCTAGGTCGCCACCACCTGCTCCCGGCAAGAAAGCAGGTTTAGTGACAGGGAAAACTGTCAGCCCTTTAAAATCTATAAAACAAATACTTTGATGTTTTGTTATTCATCACCATTTTTTTTAAGCCTTTACGTATAAAGTGTGTTGAGCCCAAGTGTCATTTGGACATTGTAACAAGCCTAAGTACTGTAGGAAACTTAAATCACTCAGCTTGAGCTCTACCGATATTACACAACCCCTTACATTTCCTCTCTAAGCTCCTGTGGTAGACAGTTATTAGGTAGGAACACGGGACTTCAGCTTGAGAGAGAATGTGCCAGTTATACACACTGACTTCAACAGTTTCTGTCCAGAGCCTGTTTTGGATCATTTACCAACTAGAACATGGATAATGTTCCTTTGTAGTGTCTGTTAGCCACACCAATGCAATCAGGTTTTTGTACAGCAACTGGGAAGAGTAATTCCTCTACTGTACCCCAGGAGCTTTAGCCGTTTCAGCCCGTGAGGTCACAAAGGAAATGAATGGTCCATGTACATGTGAGAATGTAATAATTCCTAGTCAACGTACACTAAGACCTTCTCCTCACCTCTATAATTAGTGCTCTTTGTGCAGGTTACACATTCATATGATATTAGAGTGATTTCATGCTTCAAGTGTGACAAATGGTGAAAGATTTCCCCAATAACCCACAGGTGCCCACACACAAACACAAACACACACACACACACACACACACACACACACACACACACACACATACACACACACACCCATCTATTTGGTTTAATTCCAAAAGGTGCACAGCAGAATGAATGCATGTTTATGAATAATTTAAGAATTTTACATAAGAGCCTTAGTCTGTAAGTGGATTGGATTGGTGTGTGTGTGTGTGTGTGTGTGTGTGTGTGTGTGTGTGCATGCGTACTGTACAAGTGTGGGGGTTGGTACTTGGTTGGAATACATCTTTATCAGTGTTTAGCCCCATAACAAATGGGATTTGGCAAATCTGAAGGTCAAATCGAATAGCAAACAGTGCCTCTCAGCCCCGGCCCCTTCTCCCATGAATCCTTAACAAGCCACTCAGGGTACAACAACCAGGCCCCAGTTTTTGGAAGGCAGCCTGTTTCTCAGCTTGTGGCATCTCACTAATAACACAATCTATTCACCATCATAAATAATGTAGGTGGAGGACTTATGATTCCATTGTAGTTCTGCAGCGGCGTCCCGCTCTCAAGGCCATTCCTCATTCCTAAAGAAGTAGTATTAAAAAATTTCAGAGGGATAACATCTCATATTTTTGTCACTGTCCTGCAAGAGGGAGCCACCTTTGCAGAATAATAGCTCCATTCCTATTCATGTCATTTTTTTTTTTTTTTTTGACGCTTTACAATGTTTTATCAAAGTATTGGGCTCATTCCAGAATCATCAAACATTTTGTGCATGTGAGCAACAATGGCTGTATTCAGTGGACAGATGGTAGAACATAAAAAGGTAATGGGACCAGAAACACAGCCAAAGTTTTCTGTCAAATTCTTGCTTGTCGTGTGACATACCTCACAGTGTTTGTTTGGCAAGTTACGACAGAAAACTTTCGTAGTGTGAGAGGTGGGTTCATACTGTTGCTGACCAGCCCAGTACACCTAGCAATAAGGTTAATATTATGTAATATCACAGACCTGCAATTAATGATCACCCTTTCCCTATCTTTACCAGTCCTTCACACAATGGGCGTAGGTTTGGTCTGAACCCCGCCACCCCTGCAAAACAAACTTTTTAATGCTGTCAAAAGAATGGTTTATTAACATATATGTTCTGTATTTCCATTGAAATAAAAACTATACAGTCACAGATCGAAGACTAAATCAAAGGAAAAAAAACTTTAGGAAATTACTTGTTAACAGAAAAGAGAGAAAAACAAACAATATTTTTTCATCCAGAAAGATTGTTATTTCAGTCGGCCTAACAGTGTTGCGGTTCCCCTTTCCCCCCATTGATTTCACATTTAAAGTTGGCTCCACCGTGACCAGCTACAACAGTAAAATGCTGCTGGTCCCAGTGATGCATCAATATTAACAATCTAATCTCCAGGTAGCAGGTTTTTTAATGTGGCTACTGGCCAGATAGTTTCCTGCCTATGACACTATTACACTCCGTGTGGTGAAAAAGTTCTTGATGTCTCTGTTTTTTCGGTGGAACGATATCTACAAAAGTAAAAAAAAGGTGTTGGCATGGACAGAATTAATTTATGTGTGCTGTGCAGTTCAGGCAATGGTGGAAAGGGAGGCACCTGAAATACTGCATTTTGGCCCATGCCTGAGGTCTAGACTGACAGCACTGATAACTTACTGTTGTCAGCAAACTGATCTCTGATGTCCTCCACATCCGGCAGTAAGCGCACTTTTTGTACATGACGTGAGCCTCCAGAAGGTCTCCGCCCTTTCTGCCAATCAAATGCCAGCGTGCCTAAATTGGTCGTCTTGGAGATGGATCCTCTGGGAGGTCACATCGGAATTATCTAATCTGACTTTACTTCAAACATACTGTATAATTGGTTGGGAAATATACCTATATGCCCATGCCTTAACCATACTTTAACATTAGTTAACACGCCATAATCACTGTCTTCCTCTAATCTGAACCATTCTGTAGTTGCTATGGCAAAAAGTTGCAGAGAGAAGTCATTGTAAAAATGTTAATGAATTTAATCTGAGGTCATGCTGACCTGATCTTGTTAGCCGTTCTCATTTGAGTGGCCTCATTGAAATGGTTGGTTCAGCCAAATTATTAAAGAGAAACACACTTGCTTGAAGTGTTCTCTACCACTGCAGAAACATCTGCTTTTATTTGCCTATTAAATAGAAAATGGACTGCACTTATACAATGTTTTTCTAGTCTTATGGACCACTCAAAGCACTTTACAATGGAAGCCACATTCACACACATGCATCCTTATTCACATTCATACAGTGCTTTTTCATACACATATAGCTCTTCTCTGCCATACACACCAGTGATACATCGGTGGCAAGGACACTTCAAACCGCAGCCTGGAGGAGCCAGGAATCAAACCATCGACCTTCTGAATAATGGACCACCCACTCTATCTCCTCCCACAGAGATATACTGTATGTCCTTAAGATTTCTACCCCCACAACAGTGTAACTATTGAGAGTTGAACTATTGAATTCTACTTTATTATTAATAATAATAATTTTATTTGTGGTTCACCTTTCAAATCATGAATTCAAGGACGTATTTCACAGGGTTGAAATACATAAACACAGAAAGAGAAGAAAAAGTGTAAAAAAAAACACACACACACACACATTCTGTGTCTTGTCAATCATCACATAATCACTCCAAGGGCATGTAGCCATTCATATCTGTTCTCTAAACACAGCGGCTGCGACCCGTTTGTAGACTCACTGATCGTTTTCCACTCTATCGTTCCTTTTAAACGGCTCTGACTAAGAGTGACAGCTTAATGGCTGAAATATAAAAAATTCAACTCTTGATGCTGCAAGGTCGCTCCTGTTGATACTGAAGTGTGCACGAACACTGAAAAGCTCCTGTCGATCTCTGACTTGCTGACTCCATCATTTTGTAAATATCTTCCTGATACTGATTAGAAATGTTCATCAAACTCTTTGTCTTCTTCGCCTGCTGCACGTCATCATCTGAGAAATACACGCTGGCAGTGATTCCCTCCGTCATATTTGTTCAGTAGTAACCAACCACAGAGAAGAAAAAGAAATATCTTTCTTTTTTTTTTTGCTGACAGAAAATAGAAAATAACACTCCACACTCCTCCTAACAAGCACAGAAAGGAAGCAAGTCCGTATTGTGTTATGGAGAGGTGGACTCTGTTTCTGCTGATGTAGTGATGTCAGCATCACGTATTACAAAACCAGGCCTGACCCTGGATTACCACTGTGAGCCCTGAAGGACAATAAGTGCAGTGTTTTGGCACTGACTTGAGAGAAAGAATATCAGCGAGTTGGAATGAGGCTTAGATGAGTGTGTGCAGCAAATGTTTGCGCTTAAAATAACTAAATAGCAATCTGCAGTTGCACACTCCTTTTAACTTGTAAATCTGTCACTAACAATGCAATGTATTATTCCTGATTTAATTACCTGTTCTTTTATTCCTGATGTCACTTCCTATGTAATTACATGTAAAATCATCTTGACTAACACTTTTGTTTTGCCTATTTATACTCCGCTGCTGCTGCACTCAGTGGGATCATCAAAGTTTCATCTGAAGTATAGTCTTTTTCTTCTATCCTTCAATCTTTCCAATATTAGCTCCTTTTTTTTATGTTTTCTATTCCTCCCAGTAAAGACAGCAGTTTTGATCTCTTGTCTTTTTTTTTTTATCTAGTTAAAGTTTAAGCCTCTGAGAAGAAGTAGAGATGGAGAGGATAGAACAAAGATGATGGGACAACGGAGAGACACTTAGAAAATAGACAACAACAGGAGGAGAGAGAGAGGTGTGTGGTTCAGTCGTGTCACAGCTGGTGAACAACTGCTTCTCCAGAGTGAGCGGCCGCTGTCGTTCCTGCATTGCAGTTTGTAATGCTTGTGTGTATTTGGGGAGAAAAAACAAAAACAAAACATATTTCTGTCTGTTAATACTATATCAGGAAAACTCAAATGCAAATGTGAACAGTGACATCACTATTGTAAATCAATGCTCTGACTGCAAAAACACTGATATTATATTGTTACATTCACTGTCAAATGAGGGGAAGGGATTGAGGGAAATAATAGTGAACAAAATGAGGTAACCGGGCAAAAAGATCCACAGGAAACAGATGCAGAAAAACAAAGGATTTTATTATTAATCAACCGCTACGAGCAAAAAACCCACAGTGAAACATTGGGAAACTAAACCTGCAATAAACTAAGGCAAGTCAAATTAACAATACACATAAAGTAGTATGAGTACACTATAGCTGCCAGCAAGCTATCCTAGGGAGAACACACACACAGCTCGTCAGCTGCCGAATGGCCAGGCCTCCTCCCTCAGCCTCCGTGCTCCAGCTCCTGATTGCGAAACAGGGTCAGCTGTGCCAAGTCACCTGCTGGAGAAAAGGGGAGGGCAGAGGGCATACCAGCACACACACACACACACACACACACACACATACACACACACACACAGCACCATGGCACGTGACACCAGACCACCACACCGTTAGTTATACAAGCTCATAGTTGAACCATGGAGTAAAAAGAGGGATGTTAATGAAAATACTACTTACTGATTCCAGTGAGGTTCTGTTCGCACTAGAAAAAGTGACAAAATAAAATGTACTATATACTACAAATATGCTGTAAAGCAGACTGGTTCGATATGTGAGTAAGTACACCAAAGTACACATTTAAAAAAAGAAAAGAAAAAAAAAAAAACTGAAGAAATGAATGTGAACTGGTTCATTTTCTTCTGTGTGAAGTGAACTTTGAGCCACAGCTCTTGTGAAGTGTGAACTTGCACAAAACTGCATATATCTACATGCATATTATACAATACAACACACACACACAAAATGGTGAGTCAGCTCACAGCTTTAGAAGGTTAAATTGTGAGTAGTGATAGAACAGCAGAAAATGTCTGACAACAAAATTAGCATTGTATTCAACAAACAAACAAACAAACAAACAAACAAACATCAGTCTGTTTGTCAAGATTAATTGGCAGTGAAATTCAGTTTGATACCCAGTGTCACAAATGTATACAAATTCTTGTATAAAATGGTAAGGCATGTCGATAGTATAAATGTCCAGTGTTGTGCTAATTCACACTTTACAAGAGCTGTCGCTCAAAGTTCAGTTCACACAGATGAAAATGAACCAGTTCCTTTGCTTATTTCTTTCCTTTTTTTTTTAACGAGCTGCTCTGAGCTTTTCTTAGTCAGGAGAACATCCGCCTACCCATCCATCCACAGCCGCCCGATCATTGCCACATTACCACATACTACTGTAGAACCACACACAGCGACCACTTTTCAAATCCAAGAAAAAACAATGTGAGTACATGTTTTATGCGTGTATGCTGTGAGTTTGAACTTCATGGCTCATGGTCTTAACTTTTCTCAATGATTTCTTGTGACGATCATTCAATCACAGATTCTTCAAAAGACTGGTCGGATGCTTCAACTCGATGTGTTGTTTCAAAATACATTGCCGATGTGGCTGGCGTTCGGACTCGGGTTTTTTTTAGACCTGGTGGAAACAATTTGGATAAAAAAATGTGAGATTTTTTTTTCTGTTTGAATCTGCACTGATTTTATACGAACTGACTTCAGCTGCACTGTGATACAACGCGGTTCTACTTCTTCTGATGTCTTTTGGTGGTTGGAACACAGCTCTTTGGTGCACGGCCTCCACCTTCTGGTATTCACGTTCATCAGTAGCAAATGAATATGTTCAGTTCACCGTCCATCAAAACATGAGTGTGTTCAATGAACAGCGATCGCTCAGTGTATTCATATAGACTGTATATGTGTCCTGCACATCGTGATTACATACACACTACAATTCAGCCTTGAAAGACACATTATCTGTCTTTGGTACCAGATTTCTAACACCACATTTCCTGATGCTGTCATTTTTCGAACAACATAATTTTCCTTCGAGAAGCCATCTCTCCTCTCCATCTGCTCACATGCCACTCTAACAGGTTTAAATGTATGAGACCGCGGCAGAAATCATTCAGCGCTTCTCTGTCAGTGGACCAAATTCTCCCACCTGCTTTTCCTGGCATCGCCCCTCTATGTATCCATATGTGTGTGTGTGTGTGTGGAAATCTGTGCATGTACCTGTGAGTAATGACATGTCTGTTACATTGGAAGCAGTGGGTCAGTGGTGTGGGTTCATGCCATGGAGGAATGAAGTGCCAAGTGACTGTCCACTCTGTCTGGCAGTGAATCTGGCTTCCCCACTGAAAGAAAAGTAGCTCCAGTCTCAGACTTTTTTTTATTTCTTTTTTTAAATTTTTTTTTTATGTGATTTTATACCATAAAAACTGTCAAGAGACATGACTCCACTGCAGGTAAACATCAATATTTATGTGCATATACAATGTTTGGAAATTGTAAAACAAAGAACAGTGGTTTTATTTATATAAGTGTTCATACACACACACACACACACACACACACACACACACATACACATAACAGGATGCTGTCAGCTTTGGTCACAACAGCATAGTATGTATACAGAAGGTGCTGTCTAGTCTATTTTAACTCCCTGGTGGATTGCACACGCACATATTTATCAAAATGACACATGTTAAGGATTATTACTGTTTATTTCAGCCTCACCTATTTCCTGTCTGTGGCGATTGTGACTCTACGGGTCGAAAAATATCCGAGAAAAATAAAGTATTTGTGAGAAAATATTTTACAGATGTGCAACTCTCATTGCATGAATTCACATTCGGATTTGTAGACGTGCAAGTTTTGTCCATGACTTCACATTATTTGATACGGGTGCGCGAATGTGTTTTGCATCGCATTCTCTGCAACAACTGTAGCAAACGTTTGAGCGTATGAGTTTCCTAATTTGTGATTTGTAAAACAGGATTTGTGCAACTGTAACAGAGAATATGAGAAGGTGTAACTGTTGTGTTTGTGGGAGAGAAAAAAAAAATCTAGACCATCTTTTCTCTGTGACCTCAAATTTACTGAACGCCTACATGTGTTACATACAACTACCAACTCCACTGTTACAGGTGCTCGGTTGTTTTGCACCGAAAATACACACACTCATAATCATGCTACTTTCAGACCTCTGCAGTGTAAGTGAAAGGCATTTTTTCATACTTTAAGACATTCGTCAGGAAGCTAAAGGCTCCTTCTTATCCTGACTAACCTGCTTATAATTCGGCTTTGCTAGAATCCTAATATTTATGTTGAGAGCCCTAATGTTTCTAGCTAAATATAGCATATTAGCCGTATAAGCCAATGCTAATAAGAGGTGTTCAAAGTTGGAAGCTCTTTTTTCATTGTGGCTGTACTGTGAACATGATTTTTATTTATTTATTTATTTTTCCTTTTCTGTGTTGACTTTTTCCTCAGAAGATAGCACAGGATGTGCAGTTCACTAAGAAGAGCTGGACACTGACATCGACCAATCCATTTGTCAAAAAAGAGACAAAACACACAATGAACAAAGTCAAAGATGAATTTGACTGATTGACCTTCCGTTGTTATTGCTAATATTATTATTTTCAGTTTTTCCATAGATATGCAATAATATTAATTCTTTTGGCCACAGCTGGTGGTATCGTGACAGCCCTACATTAGATTACAGCTGCTTCAAGGTACCGTAGCAGTGACTAAATACACTACAGTGTTTCTCTCTATATATCAGTAAATAATGGTAGTTCAAGGCGGCTTTGACATTCTTTGAAAAGGGTTTTTTTTACATTTATTTACCGCCATACTTTTGGCAATTTACGAGGTGTTTTCATAGGTTTGGCAAGCATTATGTAGCATTACCACAGGAATTATTAGTACCTGTGAAAGCACTTTTAGTGGAAAGGAAGCATTTTTCATCGCAGTATTATTCCAGGTAGCAGGAAAAAGGGTTTGAGTGGGAGTTACAGTGTTGGCAGCAAATATTAAACATTACCAGGCTTTAGTTAAAGGCACGGCATAAACTGTATGTTTTGAATAAATAATCACCATCTTTTAAATGCATCCATGTGTGTACCATGAGGAGATAAGACTCCCCCCATACTGCACACACAGTAACGCGTATGCCATTAGGTCGTAGCGGCCTTTACATGTCTAGAATCCTCCCTGGAGTCAAAACATTAGAAAGTGAAACACACACACAGGCTCAGCTGACCCATACATGTTACTGCGGTGTGTGTGTGTGCGATATTTCGGTGCTGTGTGGGTCATTCAGTTGTGAGGATGTATCTTTACTTATGACCCTAACATGTTAAATGGGAGTACTCTAAACTTCCCTCCATTATAGATGGCTGTGGTGAAATATGGATGACTCCGGCTTCCCCGGTGTAGCACATGGAACTGCTATGGGCTGCCGAGTGTGACGGGTCAAAAGGCTGAAAGTCAACATGGATTTAGAGACTGAATGACTTTGACCTGTGTGGAGGGGTACTGAGGAGACACACACACACACACACCAGAACACATTCACATAAGCTACATACATCCTTGTAAGAGTGTAGTCATATAAACAGAGGTTAGAGAGTTTAATAGCATTGAACCAGCAGATGTTAAGAGGTTGAACCACTGTACTCGAGCAGAAATTGCTTCATTCTTGTCTTCAGCGATGTATGATGTATGCGTTTGTGCAGACCCAGTGACATACAAGGTTGGATGGTGGGTCCAGGTGGGCGGGGCTTGGGGCATGGCATACAAGATAACATACAAGATGTACGTTATGTAAATGTTACATATTCATGAGCCGCTTTCTCGTTTTCTTTAAAAGGAGCTGTTTGTTTAGATACTTCCTAGTTTGTTTTAAAAATCCAGCATCTGTGGCTGCTACAACACATCCTTTTGTCTTTGTTGGAAAAAAAAAAATGGATATAAAAAGAGACAGAAAAAAGATAACAATAGTTGTTTAGTCTGGTTTGTATTTTACTCTGATGTAGAACACTGTTTCAAACTTCAGCAATGGAAAAAGATATCACACTGCCACACTGTTTGACAAGTGACGAGTGTTGAGAAATACCACAACAGTTTCACAGACACAGTTTCAAAAACTCACTCACCTTATAACCATAAACAACCAACAACAAAAACCAAAACCTAACCACACAATGACACCCCGACCAGAGCATCAGCTCTTTTCATTATGAGGGTTTAACCCTCTGCTGAGGAACCACTTAAACACAGTAACTCACTGCGTGTGTTTGCGCCTTGACTCCACCTCATTAGAAATAGTGGTTGTCTGTTTAAATGTCTGTCTGTATCTGTGTGTGTGTGTGTGTGTGTGTGTGTGTGTGTGTGTGTGTGTCCACAGCTAGTTGACTCTATATTAGTAGACCTCAGTTTGACTGTGTGGCCTGGAGGTTTATTTGCTGAATCGACACAAAGCCTAGTTGGATTACTGAATTATTAGATCAAACTGCTTCTGTGCAGCTAAATTACCAACTTAGTGTGTGTGTGTGTGTGTGTGTGTGTGTGTGTGTGTGTGTGTGAGTGTGTGTGCCTGTGTGTATGTTTGCATGGGATATTGAGCAGCGCCAAAAGCAGTTGGTGCTAATGAACATCACAAACAGTCCACATTCACATACTATTGATACCGAGTATAGACACACACACACACACACACACACACACACACACTGTTTATTATTTAGGAGCATGAAGTGGTTTGAACTTGTAATAGTACTGTAATTTAACAAGGTTCTGCGTCAATACAACACATTAGAGTTCAGACCACAAATTCAAACTGACTTCTCTTAACTACAACACACACACACACACACACACACACACACACACACACACAGACCTTCATACAGCATCAACATTATTTATGCATTTACCACCTTTCACTTATAATTAAACTTGTTGGCATTAGAGGCTAATGGGAAACATCTGAAACAATAGTCACACTGTGAGTCAATGAGCCACGTTTTAGCAGTTAACTGATAATGAATGGTTTTGGGTGAGTTAAGTGTCTCGCTCAGTCATATGAATAATAACTAAACGAATGAATAGACAAGTGGATTGATTGAGGCTCACAACAACTGATTGTTTTAATTATTAATTAGCAGTAGTTTTCAAAAGCGACACCAGCGTTGTTGAAACGCTGATGTGAAGGCAGCGTTCATTTTTATTCTTCTAGAGGAGCAGAAGCAGCTTGTGAAATGAAGAGGGAGGACTGAAAGGAAGAGGGAGAGGAGAAAATAAAAACAGCAAAAGGGTTAAAAAAGAGTATTGTAAAACGGGACAACAAATAAAGAAGAAACAGAGGAGGAAGTGGGGAAGAAGCATAGAAGAGAAGGAAGAGGAAGGAAGAACTAAGGATTAAAGTATAGAGAAAGTATAGGGAAAAAAGGGAGGGTAGGAACAGAGACAGTGGACAGAAAAAGATGACCAAAAAGATATAGTGAAGAGGTGAAAATGGGTGAAAGGGGAAGAGAAACAAAAAGCAAGGGAGCAAATGAACAAGGAGTTACTGTCCATTTAGTTACAAGAAGAGGAAGATTCAAAGGGAAGCAAACATGGAATGAAAGGAAGCAGAAGGGAAGGATAAAAAAAAAAGATGTAGGACCAAAGAAGAAACTGAAGGAAAGATGGATGAAGGATAGGATGCAGAGGGGAAGGAGGGGCAGGAAGTAAAGGAGTGCAAGAAAGAAAGGAGGGGCAAAGACGTGAGGAAGGAAGAAAGGGCGGAAGGCAAGAAAAGAGAGATGACACAGTGAATGAAAGGGGGACAATTAAGCTTTGTGTCCTGCTGGCTGCAATGCTGCTATGAACTCTGGAAACAATATCTCTCTCCCTCTCTCTCTCTCTCTCACACACACACACACACACACACGCACACACACACACTGTTGTTCCTGATGTCTGAGTCAAGCAACCTGCTGGGACAAAGCTGCTATTAAATGGCGGAGCTGTGTCTCTGATCTGTCATGTTCTTTGCTCCTCCTTTCATCTCTAACTCTCCGTCTTTCTCTCAGAGTCTCAGTCATTCTCACTCTTTTATTGTGCCTCCACCACTGTCACACTTTTTATATCCTTTAGTCGTCCCCCACCCC
>NW_019525244.1:263831-264552 GCF_002814215.2 Seriola lalandi dorsalis | reverse complement strand
TCCCATTCTCATTTTCTGAAAACGCTTTTTATAAATGTATAAAAGTTCACAGAGCTAATGCACTTATTACATGCCGTTGCTCAGAACACAAGCGTTTTAATGAAAGCGCTAAATTGTAAAAGGAAATTTAAACCCATAACCACTGAGAGGCAATTTCATAATACTGGGACTTGGCATAGAGCAACAAAGCACGGCTTGTTGATTGAAAAGTCCCATCAGCAATATGGAAAGTGTCATTGCAGTAGCAGAGGAGCCAGAAGGAGAAAAATTGTCTCCTTGGTTCCTTATTATACAACTTTTTTTTTTTTTTAGTTCGGTCACAGTTTCTGCAATCACATAGGACAAAACTACACTTTGTCTTCTCCAAGGAAATATATGTGTGTGTGTGTGTGTGTGTGTGTGTGTGTGTGTGAAAGACGGAAAGGAAGCAAGTTTGGTGATTGTAAAGTGTTTAATCTTTCCACTTTTAGAGGATTTTGTGTCGACTTTCTTTGTAAGTTGCTGGATTCTGCCCTTTTTTTTTTGATGAGCTTAAGTATTTTCAGTTATAATAACTCAATTTAAGACCCAAAGATGCAGAACACGGATGTTTCAGACGTAGTTTTAAAAAGAAGATATACTGCCATCGGTTTGGGTTTGGTTTTGAGAGAGGGTTTGTTTTCAGAGGTGAAGGAGTGTGGCAGGTGAAGGCAGGGAACAGGTGGGTAATTCCGGACTGCCG